>NC_085979.1:11883435-12183435 GCF_910591565.1 Cydia splendana | reverse complement strand
TCAATCTTCCAGGCAGAAGTCTTCGCCATCAACAAATGTGCGGAGATCAATCTGGATAGAAACCTAAGACACCAGCATTTCTACGTCAACTCAGACAGCCAGGCTGCTCCACTGGCACTAGAATCCCTTGAGTCAAACTCAAAACTAGTCCAGAACTGTAAAACAAACCTAAATGCACTGGCTTACTCCAACAAAGTTACACTTAGATGGGTACCAGGGCACTCCGACATTAACGGAAACGAAGAAGCGGACGAACTTGCTAGAAAGGGCGCAGACACACCCCTGGTCGGCCCAGAACCGTTCTGTGGAAGCACAAAACGAGATGCATATTCTCTGCTTAGCAACTTAGAAAAAACGAGAGCAATCGATTGGTGGAAGTTCGTTAAAGGACAAGAACACTCGAAAGCTCTGATCAAAGGGTTCAACAGCAAAACTGCTAAGGAGCTTTTAGGACTCAAAAGGCACAAAACCTGCGCGGTGACCAGAATACTGACTGGACACTGCAAGTTGAACAAACATATGTTTCAAATTGGCAAGAAACATGATGCGACATGCAGGTTCTGTCAGGAGTCAGAGGAGACTGCAATGCACATTCTCTGTTCTTGTGGACCACTAATGTCAAAAAGAAGTACCTACATAGGGCGACACGTAGTGCAACCCTATGAGGTACAAAACATTACGGCCCAAAGAATCTGGAACTTTCTGGATGCAACGGGCATTAGTAATGAACTTAAAGGGCCGTCACAATAGATCAATGCTGGTCAATGCATCACTCAAAGGCCCACAACACCACAATAATAATAATAATGTCCCGCGGGGGCAGCTTGTGGCGAGCTGACGGTGAGTGGCGACACCGCGGACCCCTATTCCAGAGGGCCCTGTCATCTGGCCCTCGCCTCTGTGCTTGCCTTGATTGGCCGGCCAGAATGGAGTCGCAAGAGCGGGACCTATGCTCCAGGTTGGAAGTGTAAAATGTCATAACGCCAGCGGCCTGCTGAACGGATTACCGGGATCTGGCTACCGCAGACTCACATCTCGACAACCTCACAGCCACTCCAAAGTGTTGCTCTGTTGTCGCATTGTGCGTGCGGCCATTGCGGGGCCCACTCAAGGAGTTGGCGAGTCGCCACCTGTCATTTACAATTATGAGACTGATTGTCACGGCAGGTGTCCGCTAGTCTCTCCCATAGCCCATTATCCAGTCCATCCAACTTTCAAATCTATAGCCCATGACCTTAGTTCCCATCGCAGCAGCAAAGTGCTGCACCGCAATAGTCTTTGCACCTGGCGGGGACCATCTCCGGATGTATCACATTGTGCGTTCGGGGATAGTATCCACCACATGCATCCCTTGCTTTTAGATTAAAGTGCCTTAAAGGGCCTCTGCGCTGTTGGCTTCGGCCCCACGTACGCCTCCCAAAGGTCCGGGACCCCATGGTCCCGAGATATGGAAAAGACATACAAATAATAATGTTAATTTTATCACATTTATAATACTTAACTCTGTTGGCGAAGGTTTTCCCAACATCTATATTTATATATTTAATTTATATTTGTATATATATATCACGTCCAGAAGTAATTTATTAATGCAATCTACAACCAGAAGAATAACAACTTATCAGAAATCATCTAAACATACTTAAACATCCTAAACGCTGCATACCGTTCATACAATGCAGGTACGCCGCGCGACACAAAACATTTTTTTTTAACAGAGTTATGAAAAAAAGTGTTGGACAAGTTTACTATTCTGTATAGTAGGATAACTGGGCTATTCACAGGTATTTTTTTTCTAGAGCAAATCCTCATAGTTTAAATTTTTTAGACAATTTACGAAAAAAAAATTTAAAAGATTTTTTTGAATTTTGAATTTCTCGAATTTCTTGTATGGGTGAGTGAAAATTTAGTCACAGAAATGAATTCTTCATCCTCGAATTACACGAAAAAGACACCAAACTTGATATAGTTGCGAGATGTATGCAGATATAAAGCTTAGAGTGAGGCGCGCCGGAGGCACTTTTTCCCCCCCTCCCCAGCCCACCTGCTGGGGGGAACCTCTTGGCAACCGGGCTTAATCAGCTCAGATCACCCCCAGGAACACCTGTTCCAAGCGGTTTGCTTTGTCTCCAAAATGCAAGGTGGTGGACCTTAGATCTCCTGCTAGTATGGAGTCGCGCGCGAGAACGCAACTCATGCTAGCAGGTCTGTCTTCTCTCTGATGTAGGTATGTATGTCTTGCAAGAACGACGCTTGACAGCTATAGATTGTTGGCGGAAGACCAAGAATCATACCGTTCTTCCCTGGTGAATATCATATTCGCTTTGTCATATTCAGCAGCGCCACTCTGGGTACATATAATAACGAGTGTCGCTGGAATGCTTTAAGCATCCCGAAAGATGAACTTGCCCGATCGTTTAAGTGACACCTTCCTGTCCCTGCCTTACAAATCTATCGAATTTCGTAAGAGTAAGGGGCCCGTAACCCAATAAAATAAATTCCTTAGTGTCTCGGAATCCTCTACTCTTGTCGGATCCGGATACAATAGTAAAGAGTAGATAGCCGGCCTTTTATTTGGTTTTAGGGCCAAGGTGATAACGTATAATAAACGTTTTTAAGATTTATTCACTTAAGGGATTCGGACGCTGTTAGATACCAGAAGCTCTACCATGAGTTCCGTGAATGACAGTCGATAGTGAGAAAGTTAAGAGCGCTCTTACAAGAAAAGTCGAAATAATGCAAAATTGATGATACTAGTCGACGAAATTCAGGACTTTGCGCTCATTATTAGAAACAATGAGTACTTGTTCCAGAAAAAGCGTCTTCTTATCTTTATAAATATCGTTGTAAATATTAGAAAAAGGACTTATTAAATTAGTAATGATTTTTTTTCTGATGGTCGTTTCCGAAAAACCCCGTGAAGCACTGAATGGCGAGCTCTTATTTGGAAATGTTGAGAATTTTACTCTGCTAAACCTGGCTATTTTGTATTACTAATACCCTGTACTTTAGGCATATAAAACTATATTTTTCCTACATACCTTTGAGAAAGAGAAAATCAAAGTAAAACGAACTCGATTTTCTCTCCGAAACAAGTGTCAATTCCTACGAAAATCTACTTAATATCGAAGTCATTTTCATACTCAAGCAATCTGCAACGTTTGCTTATACCGTTGGTATACATTAGTGTTTATGAAATTCTACTATAATTTTTTGGCAATTTTTTGAAAACTACTCTATATTACCGATGACGCGCGCTGCGCCAGCTCAGTGCCGCGGCAGAGCTTGTAGAGGCAGGACGTGTGTCGGTCGGCTCCGCACATTTTCAACGGCGACGACGAGGTTTTTTATCATTGTGTGCGGCGGGCGCCGTGTAAAACGCTATACTGTGTGCGTGTAAACCGCAACGAGAGACTTTGATCCTAGCACTGTTTTTATAGTATTATAATTTATAATGGTACAGTTTAATAAACTACCGGACAGGATTAAAAATATTTGAAACGACCTGACATTCTATATGTATTTATTTGACTCAAGATAGTACTCAGGGTCTGATGATGGAGCCGGAAGGTGGTCACCGGTACCAATCAACCATGCAACTAAACCACTTCGTGTTTAGGCTCGTTTTATTCATCTCAACAAGATCTTTGACACAAGATAGTACTCAGGGTCTGATGATGGAGCCGGAAGATGGTCACCGGTACCAATCAACCATGCAACTAAACCACTTCGTGTTTGGGCTCGTTTGATTCGGCTCAACAAGATCTTTGACTTAAGATAGTACTCAGGGTCTGATGATGGAGCCGGAAGGTGGTCACCAGTACCAATCAACAATGCAACTAAACCACTTCGTGTTTAGGCTCGTTTTATTCGTCTCAACAAGATCTTTGACTTAAGATAGTACTCAGGGTCTGATGATGGAGCCGGAAGGTGGTCACCGGTACCAATCAACCATGCAACTAAACCACTTCGTGTTTGGGCTCGTTTGATTCGTCTCAACAAGATCTTTGGCACAAGATAATACTCAGGGTCTGATGATGGAGCCGGAAGGTGGTCACCGGTACCAATCAACCATGCAACTAAACCACTTCGTGTTTAGGCTCGTTTGATTTGTCGCAACAAGATCTTTGACACAAGGTAGTACTGAGGGTCTGATGATGGATCCGGAAGGTGGTGACCGGTACCAATCAACCATGCAACTAAACCACTTCGTGTTTGGCTTCGTTCGATTTGTCGCAACAAGATGTTTGACACAAGGTAGTACTGAGGGTCTGATGATGGATCCGGAAGGTGGTCACCGGTACCAATCAACCATGCAACTAAACCACTTCGTGTTTGGCTTCGTTCGATTCGTCGCAACAAGATCTTTGACACAAGTTAGTACTCAGAGTCTGATGATGGAGCTGGACTGTGGCCACGGGTACCAGTCTACCATGTAACTGAACTACTTCGTGTTTGGGCTCGTTTGATTCGTCGCAATAAGATGTTTGACACAAGATACTACTCAGGGTCTGATGATGGAGCTGATGATGATAGACAGGTACCCGTCGCCACCTTCGCGCTCCATCATCAGACCCTGAGTACTACCTTGTGTCAAAGATCTTGTTGAGATGAATAAAACGTGCCTAAACACGAAGTGGTTTAGTTGCATGGTTGATTGGTACCGGTGACCACCTTCCGGCTCCAACATCAGACCCTGAGTACTATCTTGTGTCAAAGATCTTGTTGAAACGAATAAAACGAGCCTAAACACGAAGTGGTTTAGTTGCATGGTTGATTGGTACCGGTGACCACCTTCCAGCTCCATCATCAGACTCTGAGTATCACCTAGTGTCAAAGATCTTGTTGAGACGAATCAAACGAGCCCAAACACGAAGTTGTTTAGTTACATGATAGACTGGTACCCGTGGCCACCTTCCAGCTCCATCATCAGACCCTGTGTATCTTCAGTGTCAAAGATCTTGTTGAGACGAATCAAACGAGCCTAATCATGTTACTACATGGTTGATTGGTATCCGTGACCACCTTAATCATCATCAGATCCTCAGTACCAGTTCGTTTTTAAACCCTCGTTGATACAAACTTTACAACCTATAGGTACCAAATGCAATGACGAAACATGTAAATAAGCGAGTAGGTACCTATAATTTCTTTCGAGTAATATACCTTCATAAGTACGAGTATGGGGCTATTCATAAATTACGTCGTTTCAAATGGGAGGAGTGGGGGGGGGGGGGGGTCTGGACATCGGATGATGGTAACATGACGTAGGAGGAAACAGATTCATCCGAAGCTTGATTTTTGGATGATTTGAGGGGTGGGGAAGGTCAAAAATCGTCAAAAATAGATGACGTAATTTATGAACAGCCCCTATGTACATTTGCACTGCATTTAGTATTTTCGTACTTACCAAATAACAGTTTTAGAACTTTAAAAGTTAAGTACAGTTAGTGTTGTTATGGTTGATTTCAATATGCTTCGCGAAGGATCAAGAATGTTTAATCCATCATTGTAGTGCGAGTGTGGTAGAAGGGATCGGCATACTGAGCTCGCACGGCCTGCCGCAGCGCGTAAAATACCTAAACTCGCTCAACGCCGAAATGTAATAGCGCTCTTAAGGAAAATGTATGGAGTAATTGTACAGGGAGTTTTAGGGGCGAGGTAATGTAACTAAGCCGTATAGGTACCTACTCTTAGTTGAACCGCGAAACATTACTTCGTATTTAGTATCTATATATCGTTCGTATCAATCTGCGCGAACGCCACGCACTGATAATTAGATCATATTGAAAGTACTTACATATTATTATATTTTTTTATTATAGTGTAGAAATGAGTATGAAGCATAAACCAATCGAAATGAAAAAACAAACTGAACAACTGCATTTTTTGAAGTGCACGGGCTCGTGCTTTGACTATTTTTAGTCGGTAATAGGAAAACAATACTTGTAGGACAACATATGTATTTATAACAACAACAGATCAACATTGACAGAGATAACCTAACCTAAATAAATACTTGTCGATAAACAATGTACCGTATTTTATTTATTTGAGCTTGTTATAAAAATAACAACAACCTACTTAGTTAAATAGTCGTAAACATGATTGTAAACGTAATCCTATACATTGTTATAAATATTCTCTTATTGGTGCAGTGAGTCCAGCCAGCAGAGCTTTTAAAAACTCGTATCAGAGGCAGATTTTGTAGTAAGTACATAATTATCGTGAATTTGCGCTTATATGGCACAGAATACGGAACTCCAATCTACGAAATTTTATCGAAATCTAAGGAAAGAGAAACTAAACAAACTAAAAATCGGTCCATTTACAAATCTTAAACTATTGTGTGAGTAGGTAGGTACCTAGGGATAGGTAAATCAGGTGTCCAGGAAGCATATATGTAGGTACCTACGCTTGATCGCGCCGACCAAAGGCCTGCACGGTCCGCCGCCTTCGACAATACTATTAGGTACGAGTATAATTATCATAATATCGATATATAACTTAGCATGATCGCAGACTCACACGTACAGTCAAAGAACTTAATTTCAGTATCATTTGGTACCTTGTCAAAGTGACAAGCAATATGAATGTCGCTAGGGACCTCATACTATTGCCACTGCGACAAGGTACGAAATGCTACTGAAGTTAAATTCCTTCACCGTACCCGCCGCCAAAAAGCCTCAGCTTGGGCGTTTGTTTGATAATTTTTTTATTATATCTTTCAAAATTGTGGCTTTGGATTCTTGAGCTCAACAGTTCACAGATCCGGCTTGTCCAACGGCAAGAACGCATGACCAATCGTTTTATGAATACGAAATAATAATAATAAATATTATAGGCCATCCTTGGACAAATTCACTAAGCCCCACTGTAAGCTCAAGAAGGCTTTGTATTGTGGATACTCAATTACTCAGACAACAGACTCAGATATACCTACAAAGAAAACACCTATGACTAAGGGACAAATATCTGTGCTCAATCACACAAATAATGCCCTTCCCGCGATTAGAACCCAGGACCATCGGCTTCATAGGAAGGGTCACTACCAACTAGGCCAGACCAGTCGGTTTTTTATGGTTCCATACCCAAAGGGTAATAACGGGACCCTATTACTAAGAGTCCGCTGTCCGTCTGTCCGTCTGTCTATCCGTCTGTCTGTCTGTCACCAGGCTGTATCTCATGAACTGTGATAGTATACAGTTGAAATTTTACACAGATGTTGCCGCTATAACAACAAATACTAAAAACAGAATAAAATAAACATTTAAGTGTGAGCCCATACAACAACCGTGATTTATTGCTGTTTTTTTGCGTAATGGTACGGAACCCTTCGTGCGCGAGCCCGACTCGCACTTGGCCGGTTTACATATTTATGTGCATGTTTATTGACACAATGCAGTGACCTTTGCCGGCTGTTCCGCCATGCGCATCGATTGGCCGCTCAATTGTTTAATTGCAGTTTGATTGCAGTTTGTTCCGTGACGTCGGTCAATCTACGATTCCTGGTGGCCTACCGTGAACCACGTAAACCACGTTCGACGTGTTGCCTCTCGGACGCACTTGTAAATTCGTACGTAAGTGTGACAGGGAGGCAACTCGTCGAACGTGGTTTGCGGTAGGCCCTCTGGTTTCCTGGACCAGGGGACCTTCGTGTGCGACTTTAATGTGGCGTGACCTTGGATACGCAATGCGAGGGCAAATAAATGCCAACCTTTAAAACGTCGCTTTGCAAAACTGAGCCCCTTCATCTAGAATCCTTAATGCATGCATATAACTGCGTCTTATTTAAGCCAAGTTCATAGATACGCAGGGCCGTCTTAAACTTATGCCGGGACCCTGGGCACATAAGAATTTGGTGCCCTTTTGGAAAGTAAAGAAAGCGAATTAAACTAACATTGTTCTACTATGATCTTCTATTTATTATGAGTAAGCAAATATACTGTTACTGTCTGTCCTTCGGGGCCCCCTGAGGATGGGGGCCCTGGGCACGGGCCCCGTGTGCCCTTATGGTAAAGACGGTACTGTACATACGACATAGGGGCTATTCATAAATTACGTCATTTCAAATTAGGGGGGGGGGGGGGTCTGGACATCGGATGATGGTAGCATGACGTAGGAGGAAACGGGGTCATTCGAAGCATGATTTTTGGATGATTTTAAGGGGGGGGGGTCAAAAATCGTCAAAAAACGATGACGTAATTTATGGACAGCCCCATATATATACCTATGTTGTACTTGATTTAAAAACGATATAAATACTTAAGGACCAACCCGGTCATGGGTCATATTCATATAATATTATCAGATACCTATTTTAACATTTATGTACTTTTTTACGAAAATCCTAAATACATTTAGCTTTGTATTTAACTATAAACATTTGTTAACCGGCCAACTACTGTTATCTGACTTTTTTAGTGTTCCGTACAAAACTGTTCATGGAGCACTTAAATATGAGATCACTTCGATCTTGCAAAGAAAAAAATATGGTTGTCTGTAGGTAACGTTACCATGGACAATTTTATTGGATATCTGTCCACAACGTTACCATGGAGATCTGTCCACAACGTGACACTTTTTAGTGGATGCAAATGCATACGTTATCACGTCAAAACGCATTTAACCGTTTTTCTCGTTTTCCCCACCACGCAAATTGGGCATATTTATTTATGTACTTATTTACCTTCTTTAGGATCGATAAGATGTTAATTCTGAACCATGAAATAATGTAGATAGCACGATAGTCGATCATTGATCATTGTAGGTAAGCAAAAACAGAAAATAGGTTTTTGTCAATAATTTCATTTTTGATTTTGTCGCTGACTACCTACTTTTCTTTCAACAGGAAACTAATATCCATCGAGACAATTCTAACAAACCCAAATAGAATTAGGTTGCGTTGTTTTGTCGCAGAGTTCATATGGCCACCTCCTGTCTCCATCATCAGATCAGCTCGATAGTAGGTACAATAATATTGCATTGTCACCCATTTTACATGATGTATGAATATGTAACAAGTAATCAGTACGGTGCGGAGTTAGTATCTATTATCAGACTGAATCTTAGGTTTCACGGGCGTCAGTGTGACGTCATCGTGACGCAGGTGACAGCTGACACTACAAACGCAAGTGTCCTGAATAGAATACATTTATTTGACGGATATATGGCAGGGGGGCCCAAGAAGGGATTATTGTAGTTACTTGAGCGTGTCAGATTACCTGCGTGCGTACCTCAATCACTTTTAGGCGTCTATGTTGGTGGGTTGGTTGTGGGGAGTTGGTGGGTAGTTAAAAAAAGTCGTTAAATAGATGTTGGATTTGGTTAGTTTGGTCCACGTTGATGCTATAATTGGGCCAATACTTAATCTGACAATTATTCGTACGCAATTTCTTAATTTGACGGTTACATATTAATTCACGTTGTAAAACGTCTTCATTAATTATTAAAATAATCTTAATCACAGATTTATGCTACGAAATAATCATTTACAATTTGTTTACAATGATTAATTTATAATTTATAATCACAGTAAGTAAATCGCATGCGTAGTTTGTAATGACGTTATGTAAACTAGAGAGTATGCGATCGGTAATTTAGAAATGTTAACCATCCGTTTCCGTGGTGTAGCGGTTATCACATCTGCCTAACACGCAGAAGGCCCCCGGTTCGATCCCGGGCGGAAACATAGTTTTTTATGTTTTTTTTTATGCATTATATTATTTTTTATATTCTTATTTTCTTATATATCATACAATCCTCATTACTCTCTTAATATATTATTTAAACCAGCATTTATTATGATGATATTTTCTAGTAGCGAATGCGTTACAAGCAATATATATAACATTAAATTTTATGAGTATAACTTTTAAATCCATAATAATATGACATTTAACTCTACTGTAGCAATTTACAACATTACAATAATAAAAATGGTTCAACCAACTTAATTGTCTTTTAAGCCATCTACCGACCTATCGTGACCACTACGCAGACGAAGCACTAAGCGAACAGCGAACCATTAGTTAATGCAATGTTCAAGTAATGCTGCTACTCGCCGCTAGATGTCACTATAGAAACCACTTTGAATTTAAATACTTGGAATAACTTTATTAGTTAGGTAACATTGTTATCCTAGAAGTATGTCTATAAAATGCATATAAAATTACGCACATAGTTACTCGTAACTTAGAGTAGGTATTTATTTGTAACAAAGTAGATGCAGAATTTCTTACAAGTGTGTCATATCACATCCATCTAAGTTTTTTTTTACTTGGGTTCCAAGATAATCAACTGAGACAACATTACAACATTTAATTGTTATCATAAATTATAGATTATTTTAGTTATCATTTTCACAGAAAATTGCTGACTCGAGTACACTACTTATCTATGAATTAAGTAATATCAAAATATACTTATATGTACCTGCCTACTCTCTAAGTAAGGGCTTATTTAGACGATGCGAGAACTCGCATGCGAGTTCCTTTACATTGCGGGTTTTGATCGGTTGGTTGAATTGAACGTCACCCAAGTGCACAGGCCGCAATGTAACTAAAATCGCATACGAGTTCGCGCGCCGTCTAAATCAGACCCAAGTATTCCTAAATCAGTTTTAGAATTTGTCTTTTTTGTGAATTATGTAGTAAAACGCGGAAAAAATAAGCCAATATTTTAACTTATAAAGTGTGCAAATATAGCTTATCCTTATCAATGCATTTGCAGTTCGCAGGAAAAATGCTGAAGATTAATGCACGATAAAAAATGATAACCGCATTGAAATGCAGGACGATGCACTCCAGGGTTGGATGTACTTTTTAAAATGAAGAAAATATTGTATGCACGAGATTTTTAGTCAAAAGGTTCCAATAATGAAGAAAAACTGAATTATTGGAGAGTTTTATTAATATACACTTATTCATATTTAGTTATGTATATTATCTTACCATATTTTTATGTGATAGTCTGTAAAATGGGTTCGTATTCACTTTTCAAAACCAAACGTAACAATAATCTCTACCGCCTATAGGTAAATACATCAGCTGATACATATACCTATGTATTATATGTAATGAGGTAGTACTAACTATATAAATAGTAGCCCACATGCCTCATTTCCGTATAGTTCTTTAGAAAATTATATTTTCACTGATGGTAGTTTGCGCACAACATGATACAATCAGACTAAAATTTATCATCGGCTGCTGAATTGGTGATTATTCAACAAAACAGCCTATTCTTATATGAATAAATAAATAATTCAGCCTAATATACGTCCCACTCTGGGCACAGGCCTCCTCTCGTGCCACAGCCTATTCGTAATAAGAAAAAATATTTTAAAAACTTAGGTATTATTTTATAAGGTAAGAACACTAAAACAGTGGTTTTCAAATTGTGGGTTGCGACCCCCTGTGGTCCGCGAAGCCTCTGGTATCAGCCTTAAAACAATACATAAGCGAAACATTTTGTTCGTACTCTAAGGGGATCGCGTCATAAAAAAGTTTGAAAACACTGCTCTAAAATATTGCATATCTATGCAGTTTCATCGACCATTTGGCCAAAGTGCGTTGCCCAGGCATTGAACCTGCACCTATCGGTTACAGTTTCAGCCCGAGTCAACAAGAGATAAAAAAATACAGTGGCTTCTTTCAGATATAAGTAAATAGGTAGTAAAAAAACTGGACTTCAATAAAGTCGGGGGTGGCATTTTTCATAGAAGGGATTTTTATGTTTTTGATTTTTGATACAATTTGGTGGATAGATAGGTACATACCTATACAGTTATGTCCAAAAAGCTTCCTCTGGATTAAGAAAAAAATCGGACAAGTGCGAGTCGGACTCGCCCACTGAGGGTTCCGTAAAAATTAAACTTATATTTTTTTACTTTATAGTTTAATGTTTCCCTGTACTTATAGTATAAGACGAGATTATTTGCCAAATTTTATAGTTTTAGGTCAACGAGAAGTACCAACCCTTTTATTTTTTGATTCCCTTGAGAGTGTCGAAATATACGTTTTTTGTGGCATGAACCGCCGTAACTTTTCTTTTACGTTAACTTAGAAGTTTGATTTTGTCAGAGCTTCAACCGACTGTAGACCTAAGCATATAATTTTAATTTTAACTCGACCCGTTCCCGAGATAAAGGGTCTTGACAGACAGACAGACGGACGGAGGGACGGACGGACAACAAAGTGATCAATGTACGCGACTATAAATAAACTGGTATATTGCACGCTAATACCTATTGTATGTATATAGACAGACTGGTATTGATGATGATGACTGGGTAGAGTTTATTAGCCGAGCACTGAACCTGCACCTATCGGTTACAACTTCAACTCGAGTCAACACACGATAAAAATACAGTGACGTCTTTTACTCATCAAACTAGTGAAGTATAAAAAAACAACGGGTTGCACTCCGGGAGTGCCGGCAGAAGTGAAAACTCAATGACATTGTAACAGTTTTTCGATCAGGTCACGTGTCCGTCTTACGAATTTTCAATCTGTCGAATCTGTCGGTCACGTGACCTGTCGCGAGTTTAACATTTTTTCCCCATCACAGGTGCACAGCAAAGTGCACAGCGCCGCTAAAGAAGTTTTCACTTCAAAAATTAAAAGTCAGCATGCGACTTTCCTGCACACATCATAAAATTAATAGAGTTTAAAGGCACATTTTCTTGCTGGGCCCTTACAGGCATGTTCTAACCTCCTAACTTCTTTAATGCCTCTGTAAAATGTACCCAAAACGTTAGCTTTTTATTTTTGCGCTATAGACTCGGGTAGTTATACTCGTATAGGTAGGAATGACTAAGCCAGAGATACATTAATTGAAACTATTTAATCTTCAAGCTGTGGTCGATCCACCCCCGGCCCACGAGCCCTTATTTATACTCCCCCGGAAAGTACGAGTAAGCAGGAGATCAAAAATCCACACATTTCGCTCGGCGTAAAAAACCAAATGGTACCGTAAAAGTACCCAACTTTAGTCCAAAAGCTCCCAACTATGATCCAAAACTTACTCGAAGATCTTGGGTCAGGTGTGTATTATTTGAATGTCGCATTTCTGAGGCAAAATATTTTCACAAAAGGAAGTAAAAACTTAAGTAACACCATACAGAAGATTGGGAATCCTTAATTACGCGTTGAACTTGCGTTGCGTGTGGGCCTTAGTTCTATACTAGACTGTTGGGTGTTGTGTATAGTTTTTACGGAACCAAAGACCAGTGCCCTTTAACAAAAGCTTGTAACTTGTAATACAAATGAAAGTCCCTTTTTGACAGCCTTTTAGAAAGGGACTTCCACTTGTATTAAAAGTTACAAGCTAACAAAAGCTGTCAAAAAGGGACTTCCACTTGTATTACAAGCTTTTGAGAAACGGGTCCCTGACTTGGAAAAAAATGGTCTGAAGAAGGTAAGATAAATAAGATGCAGTAAATATACTTATTCGCTCGAAATTCGCACAGTTCTGACCTCAAACAAAAGTTTTGCATCTGACACGACGCGGACTCTGACACAGTTGCGCAAGTAAAGAACGGTGATCGCTTCCTAGCCGTGAGGTAACAACGCTGATCTACAATCTATTTTGTTGTGAAATAAGAAAAATAATTTCCATAATTTCAATCTAGAATCTCCACAGATTTCCGTCCGTCCGTATAGGTCCGATGTAGAATAGTTGAGATGGTATTCCACGAAGCCCACTAGTATTTGAATATTGCGCGCGGTGGTGATTTTGTTCCATTTTCCGTTATTATGAAATGATAACTTAACCTGTTACCAAAAAGAATAGATAGTATAGAGGGGTCCTGTCATTTTAAATTTTGTAGTCACTGTAAATTTACTGCCATCTATCGACACACGACTAAAACTCAAAATGAAAACGTATAAAGTTATCAAAAAATGTATATATATGGATAAATCATTTTATTATTTTTATATCAGTTTGATCCATGTTCATTCACTGATATCTATGTGTTAAAATTGTTAAATATGAAACGGTGTCGTCACGCCATCTAGCCGAGGATAGGCTAAAGGTGTGTGCGGCATCTATTCGAGAATGACTTTTACTTGATTTCCGAGCCACGTTTTTTCCTTAGACTTTATTCGTCTTATACGAAGTTACATATGTCTTTGCTGTTACTAAGTGTACGATCAAAATGTATAAATGGCGAAATTTGATTTTTGACAGAAACATAGAGGTACTTACTTATTTGGTTAATTGACGCTACTTTGGTTAGTACAAGCATTATGTCTTCCTCGACCTACTTGTTAATGCAAACAACTAAACTGTCAATTTCGCTCCTACGTCTGTATTACCTGAGAAATTAAATATTTAGGGAAATAATTACGAGATTAATATAAAACCAATAAGATAGAACCCTGTCATCACTTGACACTACATAGATTCAAATGACGGCCATTTTGAAAGGAAAATATCCTCATTTAGGTTCAAAACTTTTTAGTATCAGTTAATAGGTACTGCGCCTTTTTTATGTAAATCATAAAATAAATAAGAGACTCCACAGTCAAACAAAATGTAGTTTTGTGGAGCTTTGTCCTTAACAAAAAATTTGTAACTTCTTGTGTAATAAATAACTAAATGTATAAAAATTAAAATGGAGTTTAAAGGCTAATTTTCTTGCCTGACCCTTACAGGCATATTATGTTGCAACCTTCTACTTCTTAAAAGCTGCATGCTTAAAACCTCAGTAAAATGTACCCAAAAAGTTAACATTCATATTGTCCGAACGTTTTTGACCCATTAACTGCGCTTTCTTGCATGTTAGCTATAGAAAAGATTTTTTTTTTTGTTAGCCTGGTTAAGTGTCCCACTGCTGGGCAAAGGCCTCCCCTCGCTCCCTCCACTCAACCCTGTCTTTTGTATTTTTCCGCCAATCCAGACAAAATACGTCCAAGTCGTCCCGCCATCTCCTTTTCGGTCTGCTAGAAAAGATATCTTTAAAAAATCACAGTCGATTGTGCACTAATTTTGCTTGTCACTGCGTCACCTTGCTTATATAACTTTATTGCAACTAGGCCGGAACGGACACTTTCGATACCCACGAGTGCGACATTCGTATCGAAAGATGAAACGAACTCTATCCGTGCCGCTATTAGACAAGGTTTAGTAGAAACAATACCTTCGATAGCTGGAAGAACAAACCTCTCTATTTTAAGAGCTAACATTGCCACTCGACTCTCCACAATGACATGAACGATTCTTAGATTCTTCAGACATAGGTATTATGCGGTTTCCAACGCATGTGGCTGACAAATACATAATTTTAGGACGAATGGATGGCAAACTTGTTCGGGGTGGGATCTACCACAGTTTTTTAGGGTTCCATACCCGAAGGGTAAAAACGGGACCCTATTACTAAGACTCCTCTGTCCGTATGTCTGTCCGTCTGTCTTTCTGTCACCAGGCTCTATCCCATGAACCGTGATAACTAGACATATGTAATTTTCACAGATGATGTATTTCTGTTGCCGCTATAACAACAAATACTAAAAACAGAATAAAATAAATATTTAAGTGGGGGTCCCATACAACAAACGTGATTTTTTTGCCGTTTTTTGCGTAATGGTACGGAACCCTTCGAGCGCGAGTCTGATTCGTACTT
This sequence comes from Cydia splendana, assembly GCF_910591565.1. Lineage (NCBI taxonomy): Eukaryota > Metazoa > Arthropoda > Insecta > Lepidoptera > Tortricidae > Cydia > Cydia splendana. The sequence continues at coordinate 12,167,807 of NC_085979.1, read as the reverse complement.
GGCTGGTTTTTTAATGGTATCTTCATGAGGCAAACTAATAGCCGTAATTACCGCCGCCCATGGAACTGTAACATAGGGGTAGGAATAAGTGCGACCTTTAAGATGGGAGTACGCTCTTTTTTTGAAGTTTTTAAGGTCGTACCTGTCTGGAAATACCAAGGGCTCATAAACCTAAATCTATTCTACAGATCGTGCTATCTCAGCGCAATTTTAGCCTTTATTTAAAATCGGTAACGCAAAGTTTTCGGATGTTGTCCGTTCGGCATCGAAAGTGTTCCGTTCCGGGCCGGCGCGCGTTATGTAAGCGTGCTAGATACCGCGCCGTGCTGTCGCGGCAATCCTTCGCTGAGCACGCTCCTAGAAAGGGCACTATGATTTACAATATATTATACCGATTTACCTAAGGCATATAAACTCGTCCAAGCGTCTACATCGGTTCCCATCGGCTTTCCTATTGTTTTTTAACAGTTAAGTATTTTTGACACGCAGCTACCTATAGGTTAATATCTGAGCCGATTTTTATTACATATAGCTGTTTATAAAATTTGACTGGTTTGGATAACTCCTAGCTCATTCTGGGCTGAAAAAATACGAAATCACACAACTAGTCCCGAAAAAAAATGTTTTCCGGCGGTTTTCCGTTGAGTTACGAAAATACCATACATTTTATAAGAATAAGAATAAGAATAATATTTATTTGAAATAACCTTGTTGACAATATTGTCATAACACAGAGGAAGTTTTTCTTAGGACATAGGGTGAACTTGCGCCTATATTGTACGTCACAGAATAGGAAGCTCTTATCTACCAAATTTTATCGAAACCCGACAAAATTGAATTCGAGAGCAAAATTAAAATCAATCTACTTGTAGAGTCTTATGGCATTTAGTACGCCTTTTGTACTGGATTTGTGCAATAAAGATTGAATAAATAAATAAATCGAATAAATCTCAAATAACTTTTACTTGAAACTACGAAGTTTCCACCCAAAAGTACCAAGGCAGCATAACCGCCGGGTGGTCAACCCAAATGACTAATTTCCACAGAACACATTCCGCAGAAGGTTCACTCGGACGTTAATCCCGCCCATTGTTTTATGCGCTGACTTTGCATCCATTCATACACCTGTCATATTAATCAAAATCAAAATGTCGTATAAACGTTTTATTTTCAGTTGTTATAAGACGTTTGTGAGGAGTTTGATTGGAGGCACTCCTGTTTCAATGAGATGGTATAAGCGCGAATATTCCCATACGTTATTGAGTATTTTCGGTAACACGGTAGGTAAGTATTAGATATGTTATTTATGTTATATTTCCTTTTGAACTATAGTTCGTTTTTTTAGCATTAGAAATAAGGTAAACAATCTTGATGTGTATTTTAATTGAAAAACACATTTTAAAAATAAGTTACGGCAAATATGTAACAATTATGAATCTAATACGATCATTTATATTCTTCTGCTTTCATAAGTATTAGTTACTGATTTTGAAAAAGCATTTTTCAATTAAAAGACATGTCAAGATCGCTTACCTTCTTTGAAGTTCTTTCTAATGCTAAAAAAACGAACTATACATTGCCACCAGTTGTATTATTACAACTTCGCTATATACGTTCGTACGAGCAACTCTTCATTGATATGAGTAGGTACGTACCTACCTACAATCATTTATGAAAAACGCCATAAATGTTTTAGGCCCACTTGCACCATTCTCTAACCCGGGGTTAAACGGTTAAACCTGGAGTTGCCATGGTCACCCATACAATTTGACACTAGGTTAACGGTTTAATCGCTTAATCTCGGGTTAGTGGGATGGTGCAAGTGGGCCTTAGTGTACCTAATTAACACATATCATATTATACACAATGTATATATAATTGCTTCCTGAAAACATACCGGACCGGGCCTGTAACATTATACTTATCAGATTATTATCAGAATGCGTGGAGGCTCGTTTTTCCATAGATCCCTGCGCGCGCGCAGGCTGCGCGAGAATCGGTCGGCGACCTGCGCGAGCGGCCTTCCACGTGCAAGCACGCCGCACCGACCACTGGTTAAAGCGCTCTTTATTTTCCGACTTAAAAAGTGGGGAGTTATTAAATGTCATTATTTTCAGACATATTTATTTTTCACGAAGAAGTCGATCGTATCTTTGATGTTATGCAAAAATTATAAATTGTAATATATTTTAAATTATAGTATTTAAAAGTAGAACCACCACAACAAATAACCTATCTAATCTAATAGGTTTAGTTAGGTTACCTTTAAAGGAGCAATTATTGTTTATTTATTTATATATACATTTCGGCGATCTCGGAAACGGCTCTAACGATTTCGATGAAATTTGCTATATGGGGGTTTTCGGGGGCGATAAATCGATCTGGCTAGGTCCTATCTCTGGGAAAACGCGCATTTTTGAGTTTTTGTATGTTTTCCGAGCAAAGTTCGGTCACCCAGATATTAATATATTGTGATTCAATTAAGTCGTATATTACATGTTTGAATGTTAGGCAAATCATCGGTTACAGGGATTTTAGTATTTAATTTCTCAGTCTAAGATATTATATCGACTTTGCGACGATGACTTCAGTACATAGGTACAGTGCTCCCGTACAACTCCTGGTTCACCCACATAAGCCTAGGTTATATACATTTCATCGTAAGTAATTTAGAAGTACATATTTAACTTCATCTCCTATCTTTTATCATTTTAATAAAAGCGTCTTTTGAGTCTTAATTAAAATGACCAAGCCCCGCAGCGGGTGTGCGTGGTGCGTTGACACCGCTCTATGCAGTTTTCGGCGGCCGAGCTTTTGATGCACACCGCGATGGAAAATGCTCTACGCTCGAGAACAATGCAAATGGGTCATTTTATCAACAAATTGTATAGCTGGTCAAACCAATTTGTCAGTAAATAGGAACAAACAAAACTATACCCATCCTTTTCTTTTTGGTGCTAGTACTAGTGTAAGACAAAGCTAGTATGATTCTCTCTATCTATGTTTGAAATTAGACAGTCCTTTGACACACTATAACAAATTATATTCGTGTTTTACAGCCTTTAAATATATTTAGAATGACCGAAAATTATTATTACAGCAGTTTAAAATTAAAAGGTAACAAAGCTGTAAAAATACTTGTTTACCTATTCTATCTTCAATAAATTGTTAGGTATCTAATTGTAAACACATGCTAATTACCCATTCTAAAATATGCTATTCTAGAATTGCTAAAATATGTTCTTGATTCCGTAGATAATAGGTCTCTTCAAAGCATAATAGACTAGTATTAAACTATTGCACTAAATCTTTGCCCGTTTGTCACACTATTTACATCGCAGTCTGTTATGTAAAGAAACAAAGGTCCTTGGTCCTTCTGGCCAGATTTTTGCATACTACCCACGTGGAGGATAGCTCAGAAGAATGTAAGGACGTAGCATCTCGCTATTTTACGTCATTACCATCAATTATAGTTTCCCTAGGTCCACAATTAAATAGAAATAATTTATATGTAACAAACACAGAAGACAAAAATTATACAAAACAGAAAAACGTAAAAAGGAATCTCACGAAATGGTTTCACCTCTTGCCGCTGGTGACTTCCAGCGCTGATCAGCCGAAGAATCTGCCATTGGCTGGCATTCCGCTGATCTTCCATTTGCCGAGGCCCTTAACTTAGGATTCGGGATCGTGCCTATTTATTTGAATATACCATCAATCAAACCGTTTCTATATCCACAATCCGGTTCGTAGGACCATGATGGTCCTCTGAGCCGGATTTTCGCGTATTACCCGCGTGGGTCATCAGCCGCTCCGGGCCTTAACCCCGGAGAAAGTAGGAGCCGGGAGCATCCTATTTATTTTAATATACCATCAATCAAATCCTCTCTAGTATACGGTTCGAAGGACCATGATGGTCCTCTTAGCCGGATTTTCGCGTACTACCCGCGTGGGTCATCGGCCGAGGGCTTTAACCCCGGAGAAAGTAGGAGCCGGGAGCATCTTGCCTATTTAGTTCGTTCACTCCGGGACAGAGGTTGGAGTCGCCACCTGTTTATTGGAATTACAAAAGTTAGCGCGTAAGATTTATTTACTTTATAGATTCATTAATATGCTTTATTTGTATGTCATGTTTATTTTGATATATCTTGATCATATATTTTTTGCTATATTATTTAAGTAGGAATATTCATAACGTACAATCATTTTTACACGGCTGCCAAAAATAAGTTTTTTAGGAAATTCAAAGTATCTTTTAAATTTATAGAAAGAAGAAAACAGTTCCTAATAAATGTAGGTAAGCTAATTTTTCTAGATGTTAATGGAATTTTGACATACAACAGATTGACATGTTCGCCTGCAATACTCGTATATCAGTAAACTATAGCCAAAATGATTTTGTTACTTAAACTACTACTTACTTACGTAAATATTATAAAGTTATAGGACATTAAATACCCTCCAAAATTATGCCATACTGTCATACACTTCTCATTCAGTCGGGGTTGACCGCACTTAATTTTCTTTCACGTCTCCACGCCACTCCTGTCCCAAAAAACCAAGGCTGCGCAGAAGAAAGCTCAGAAAGCGATAGTGGAATGCCCCGGCGCTGCGCGTGTAACTCCCCCCCCCCCCTCTCTAGTCGGGAAAGGGGGGTGCAACGCCTCGGGGTTAGACCATTTCTCTTTTATGGTTGGAAATGGTGGGAAGAGCATACAAAGGATTGTGGAGTCGACATTTGGAGTTTCTTGTTTTGGAATCAGGTTTTTGGGGACAATGATATCTTGTTAAGTGTTACAACCTTGTTTTATTAGGATAAATATAATATTGTTCTAGAGTAATGGAAACTGGCTGTACAGTTTATCAGTTTATAGAGGAATAGTACAGTCACATGCAATAATATGGTACACAACGAAGACCGCGAAAATATCTGACAAGATCTTATTTGTAGAGCCATAAGAGCGTGTCACATATTTTTGCGGCCTTCGAAGAGTAACATATTATTGCAGGTGACTGTAACTAAGCACACTATGAAATAGTATAACTTAGAACACTAGTGTACTCGTAGATGGGTCAGAAATGTTCGGGAAAACGGGCGTCTTTTCTGTGACTATGGACATTATAAAACTTGACGATTTGGGGACATATTTACTAAGGCCTTCATCATGCCATTTGTAAAAATTAGAAGAGGCTTGGAAGGCAAATTTAGAGGGCGTTATTAATAAACGCATTGCAAGACTCAATTAACTATTGGTCATTTGTCTTTATCTGTCATTTTAATTTAATATCTGGGAGACTTAAATTTACTAATTAAAGCAAGGTTTATGAATACAAGAATACCTAAATGTATGCATCTCTCTCTGCTTAGTAGTTATTGAAAAGTTTAAAATATTTATAGCATTTGAGCACCCTTTATTTGGAGTGGGGGTGGACTTTTCTTATTTCCTTATGGGTTGATCTTCAACACTGCATCTTAACCAAAATGCGAGTACCTACTCGAAAAATAAACACGAGCGTAAAATTCCAAATTAAATTCCTTATTTTCTATAATAGCTTCCGAAAGTTTGAAAGCTCTGAGCAAACATATTCAATCGAAGAACCTACTCCTTTCCTATTTTTTTTATGAAATATTAAAAACATAAAAAAATAGGTACCTACTCTGGCAACCACTAGAGGTGGCTAATTTGAAAAATTAAAGCGCGAAGTATCGATCTCCCATACAATTTTGAATTTCGCGCCTTTTCCTGCTGATGAAGTTGGTTTGCCAATCAGTAAAAAAAAACCGGTCAAGTGCGAGTCGGACTCGCGTTCCAAGCGTTCCGTACATTACCCAATTTTTGACAATGTATTTCTTTATGTGGAATGTGAATGAAATGTCTTAAAAACCCGTAGGGGTCGGATCAAAAATTAAGTAATTAAGTCTAATTAAGTCACATTTCTAATAGGTTTTCCTGTCATCTATAGGTAAAGAACTACTTATTTTGTGTATCTTTTTAAAAAAATTAGACCCAGTAGTTTCGGAGATAAGTGGGGGGGGGGGGGGAATGGTTGGACAGACAGACGCACGAGTGATCCTATAAGGGTTCCGTTTTTTCCTTTTGAGGTACGGAACCCTAATTAAGAAAACATTAAGCACAAGTGATATCGGCACGTACCAGGCACCCATGAGTCCCGAACGGGTTCGCCACGAAAGTGATCCCACCGATCCATCATCCAGAAAACTTTCTCCGCGGTCAAGGAACTGACTTCAACCGCGAACATCGAAAATCGAAATTTCGGGTCCTGCCTCTCTATCGCTCGAAGCAAGAGCGATAGAGACAGAGAACGAACGAAGTGTTCGGTCAAGGAACTGCTTAGCGTCATTCTTTCTCGTGCCGTGCCCTTTCCAGATCCGATTTGTGTTTAGCCGTTAACACCTTTAAAGTTTGAACCTTTTGTGGTCTACCAATAGTTTGTTAAATTAGTGTTATTTAGTAGAAAGCTTTTTTGAGCACTCAACAGCAATATTTAGATTTTCTCTTATATATCTTATTTCCTTCCCCAAGCTGTCTCAATACCAAATCGTTGCTATGTATGTGAAGAGGTAACAAACAGACAGACACTTTACTTTCGCATTTATAATGTTATTATGGATAAGGATTCTTTATTTTCTCTAACCTTCACAGTCACCTATTTTTAATTTTATAAATAATTAAATATCAATAGGTATAAATTTCGCAAATTCGTATTCGCAAAATCTTAAAAATTATGACCGTAGGTACATACTTATCTATACATTCTATAGAAGAAATCGGGCATTGTTGAGTATCGCTGAAAAGAAGATTTGAAATCAAAATGTTGTCTCTTGTACCATAATATTAGCATAACGCTAACGCGGTTCATTTAATTATGATTATGATTAATATAATGCCTGTGGCAATATCACCACTGAGCTATAAGGTAAACAAAACATTATCCTGAAGAGTTTTTCAAGTACTTAATTCAGGAAATGTCCGTTTGAAAATGACTACTTAATTATACTCACGGAAGAATAATTATTCCTTTTTTTTATTGAACCGTGACGGTCACAGGATCACGAAGGTTAAATGACGATTAAGTACCTAATCGCTTTTTCCTGTGGATTTCCTTTTAATATAAATAGGGTATTGTCTTCGTTAAGAATCTTCATAATTACGTCTATTTGTTTGTTTTATTGACTTGAAGTGCAAACATAGACTATTAAAGTTAACCCACAAATTTAGTGTAGGTATCTCTTGTTACTACATACACGGTGACGGTGGCAAAAAAAGAGTGCATTCCCGTTGCCAGGAAGGTTTTGGGATTATACTGAGCAACTTTTACTATGGGACCAACGGACCAACCTCGAAATCACGAAAAAAAAATTATCCTCCCATAGAAAATGGACCACCCAAAATATAGCCAAATTTTTTTTCGTGTATCATAGTTTTTTCTCAGTGTGATCCCGAAACCTTGGGAATGCACTTATTTTTTGGCCACCCTGTATATGTAATGAAAAAGATGCTTTAATCTCAGTTAACTATGTTGTTTACATCGTGCATTTCTTCTCAGAAAGACGAGTGGATATTAAGTGATATTACCCAATAATGATGATGATGATGATCCTTCCGGCCGATTTCGGCCATGGCGACCACTTTGACTCCTAGTTAATTCAGCGCTCGCGCGCTTAAAAATGGCTGACGTAGCCTATCTTCGAGGAGAACCCCCGCGCACATTGTGGGCATGTGAGGATACCAGCCACGTAGTGGTAGTGGATGGGAGCAGGCTGGCGTGTTTTCACCTCGTCGCGTGTAGCGTCGAGCTCAACTTTACGTTGCTCCTCAAATCGCGTAGGTACTAGTTTTCTTGTGCACCAGCCTGCGCCACTCGCTGTGGAGCCACACCTTGTCACTGAGAGGACTAAACATCTTTAACCAATAACATTGGTTGAATCCACATCTCTGCTCCGCTGGATTGGTAGGTTGGTGGAAAGTGGTCCTCGTTGAATTCCTTGACAATATAATGACTAAGGTTTTACCTTATAAGGGCATTTGGAACTTACCCTGAACACAAGGTATCGATTTAATTACTAATAATTGAATGATTGATGATGATCGCATGACGAGGTATCATTGTTTTATGATGTTATAAGGGCATTTATTACGTGATTTATCCAGCGAACTAGATTAACTATCGAACTAGAATAGAACAGAATAGAACGAGAGTTGTGTGCGACTTAACTGTAGGTAGGTACAGCACGCATTTCTACAATGTTTTAATTTAACTTACCCTGTTATAAAGTCTGAGCGAAATGTACGCCCGAATGACAGCTGACTGATATGATTCCAATATCAGTCTAATAATCTAACAAACTTTTACATTCATTACATTCTTAGATTTTCATTCACACACTTTCCACTCCCTTCTCACAACAAGCTTACAAACACACTAGTTCACACTCCTCTTTCTTTCCTAATTCCTATTCTTATGTTTAATATATTTATATTTTTTTATCACTGGTAACTCGTGATGATCATGACCCCCGCGATACAGGCCATGCCTAGTGCGGGGTTCACTGTAACGTGCTTGTTAAACTTTTACTGTCAATAAAAATATTGTTATTGTTATTGTTATATCGGTTTGGTGTCTGGCCTCCAGGTCCCATCACTTTCAACCGCCTGAAGTAAGAGTGATTGCACAATATAATTGATCTATTCGCTCACGATCAAGGTCGTGCGCGCGAGTGGATGCGCCGGCGCGGCTGTTACGCGTATGTTCACGTAACTCTGTTTACGTGGTTTTTGCGTGTCTGCTTGTCTTCGTAACTGTTATAGATGGTTTGAAGCACCTGATGACTGACGAAGCAATGCAAGCAAGCAAGTAAACGTACTGGTGGTCGACGCGGTCCCAGTACATGTCATCTTGAAACTTAAGTCATTTTCAATAGAGGTGACCGCAAGGTGTCATTTATTGGGCATTAACATGTCGAGCACTAGTACGTTTACCTTATACTGGTGGCGATAGAACAAAGTTGGTTATGGTGTCAAACGTAGAAATTGTCCCCACAAGAAGGATAAGAGGAGAAAACCCGTTAATCATAAGAATTATCTATGTGCGCTGAATGTTAGTGACGGCTTTCAGGATGATAAATTCGTTATTGACTCTGGTGCTTCGGCTCATATCTCGTCAAGAGTAGATTGGATGGAAAACGTAAGAGGTTCTTCAACTGGGACCGTGAAGTGGTAAAGTGTATTCATCCTTACGAGTCTTATCATGTAAACAAACAAACGTCAAATCCATAGAAAATCTAGACATCGTAATGTCAGATGTTTTTGAGGTGACCCGTTCGTTACTGCGATTATTGATGAAAATCTTATTAGTATATTTTTCTGTGGTTATTTGTTTGATTTCAATACTTTGTGAGTTTCTTTAAGTATACAATAACATTTTAAGTGATGAATATTGAGTAATTCCAGAGAAAAGTGTGATAATGTCTTTGAGATAATATGTATTTGTTTACATGATAGGACAAGGATGAATACACTTTAGTATAAGATGTATTTCTTATATTAAGACCTACCGCGTGAGTCATCCTTTGCGTATTTCGAATGACGCCAGCATAGAGTTTACTTCCGTCAGTCCTGCGAAGTGTCACAAATCTTGTTTTTTTATTAATTTTATGGCCTAGATGTAGCCAAATCTCCTAGAACAAAACTAGAGACAGGTAAAACCTCTTCTATGGCTCTTGCAATAATCGGGTTCCAAATCAGAGGTCGGCGAATTTTGTAACTCGGATTTCGTATAAGGGCCCTAGGAAACAGGCTTCTCCCAAGTCCCAATGGAGTCTCCTCAGTTTCATAGTTTTAGCTCAGCACTGGAGCTTTCCGATTTTGTGACATTGCCATTTGTCATGATAGCATTTAATGTCACCTGAGATCCATTATCATCGATGGATATTAGGGTAGGTAGGTAACTTAATTGGTCCAGTATTCGTTTAAAAACGGAGACGCGTAAAAACATTATTTGGCCCTTGCCAAAGTGCTTAATTGTCTAAAATTAGGTAAGCAAGTTATACTCGTATAGGCGTCCTAACATGTTACTTTTAAATATGTTAAGCAGAAGAAAAAAATTAATTTACGTATACATTTTTGCTTAAAACTATTCTAACACTAATGTCTTTTTTAATATAAAACATAAACGTCACTGAAAAGATATACCCTTACCTTTCGGGTATCATACCTCATGCCACTGATCTTCCGTTAACAGTCCGCCGGACGGTATCGGCCTGTCAGTTAGAACAAAATTTTGACAGTTCCGAACAACTGACAGGCCGATACGGGACTGTTAATCAGTGGGCCCCTTTATATTTGAATATGCTAAAATTATGCTTACCAGTGCACATGACAGGAACCAATGAGGCAATGCAATTAAGAATAGCCCTCAGATTAGTGGTCTGATCGACTTAGTAAATACTTCCTCATTATTCATAAAATCATTAGGAATTTAAATCTAACCTTTAATTGCCAGTAATTCTATTGTGCATTATTTCCACGCAAATGAGGCTCATCAATGGCATTTATTGATTATTAGATTATTACCATTAATGGGAGCTGCAACATCAAATATTTACAAATATAAATTAAGTAGGTAGGTAACATGTTCACGATCTCATAAAATCTTATTTAACTGGACGAAAGCAAATAGTCAGAATCAACAAAATCTGTACTAAATCGAAAACTGAAATATGTGTCTCGTCGAAGCATAAAGAAATTAAATACGGAGTGCCTCAAGGCAGCGTACTAGGCCCATTGCTTTTTCTAATATACATAAATGATTTACCACAGATAACGCAACATTCTATGATTCTTTTCGCTGACGATAGCGCGATTATATTTACTGGAAATGACTCGCTAGCTTTAGAAGTTACCATAAATAAAACTTTAGAGAACGTAATTGACTGGCTGAATAAGAATAATTTGCGCATAAACTTAAACAAAACCAAAATTATGAGCTTCAAACAAAGAGTTGATAAATTACCAAAACTCACTGTAAAATATAAAGAGCATCTTATTGAGGAGACAGATTTGACAAAATTTTTAGGATTAAGTTTAGATAATAAATTGACTTGGAAAGATCAGATTGACATTATATGTAAAAAACTTAATAAATTTTCCTTTGCTCTATATAATCTGGCTAAAACTGTCAATGAAACAGCAGTATTAACCGCCTATCAAGTCTATGTTACCTCAACTTTGAGATACGGCTTAATATTCTGGGGAAACTCCACAGACCGAGATATGGCCTTCAAGGCACAGATGAAATGTCTACGATCAGTGTGTCGGGTTCCACAAACCGAAACCAGCAAACCAAATTTCATTAGGCTCAACATACTCACATTACCTTGCCTGTATATTTACGAAGTAGCGGTATATGTTAAAAATAATATTAGCCAATTTTCTGTTACCAATAGTGCACGTCGTTGCAACAAAATTTATATAAAATCAATAAAAACGGCTTTTATGGCCAAAAGTATTTTCGGCATGGCACCTAAACTCTGTAACAAACTGCTAGATGATATCACTAAATTAGATGACATAAGTATTTTCAAAAAGAGTCTGTTTAAATTTTTAGTTAGGAAAGCATACTACTCGATCGGAGAATATTTGTCTGATACAGAATATTAATTATATAGGTATATGTAGGAATGTAAATTACTAAATTTTATTTTTATAGATTAAGTTTGTAAATATGCATGCACCATCTGGAAAATATTTGTATGCCTAATGGCTAAACATAGTGATACTCTTTTAAGTGTACAATTATATCTGTAAAAACCTATGTTTACAAATAAATATATGATTTATGATTTATAACACCCACTTAAATGTGCTATCGTCCAAAATTACAATTCGCTTAGTTGTATTTATATTATTTAATTCGTTTTTTATTTATCTTTATGAGTGTGCCAAAGAATCAGACAGATCACAGGGTTACCTTCATAAAAATTATAATAATTCTCCCTATATACGCCCCATTGCTGGGCACAGGCCTCCTCTCATGCGCGAGAGGGCTATAGTCCGCACGCTGGCCCAATGTGAGTTGCGGTCTACACATACACCTGTATTCGCAGATGTATTCGCAGATGTATGCCGGTTTCTTCATGTTTTTTTCCTTCACCGTGAAGCTAGTGGACACTCACCGAAAATCATATGAATTTCCGAAGAAAAGTTCCGAAAAACTTAATGGTACAAGCTAGGATTTGAACTCTCGACCTCCGGATTGAAAGTCGGACGTCAGATTCACTTGACCACCACCGCTTAATTCATTTGCAGAGACTCACTTTTACTTTTAGTTAGAGTAAAGGTAAATTATCTTTTGAACTATAGTTAGTTACCTAGAAGGTATTACTGTACCTAGATACTTCAACCATTGCTAGCCTGCGTATGCCTGTGTTTAGCCTTTAGGGAAATGACTAAGTGCAGACAGTCTAGGTAATTAGAAATACCCCCAGACAGCGAATTAGATCGAACTAGCTCTTTTACATTTATGCAGTGACCGATTTCAATCAGTTTATTTGATTTTAAACCGTATTTTTAGAATGTTGAAGTTGAGTTTTAAATGGAACGAGAATTTTATTGAGTCTTCCAGCTGATTTTAGTTTTAGAAATATAAGATTCGGGAATAATCGAAGGAAAATTCGGGTATAGGCAAAAAGGTCAGTTCACTGTGGAATGACCTGTCGCCCGCGGTATTTCCCTACCGTTACGACCTTCAAATCTTCAATAAAAGAGCTTACAGCCCCATCTTAAAGGCCGGCAACACGTTTGCAACCCCACTGGTGTCATGGCGACGGTAATTACCATCTGGCGATATATCTGCTCGTTTCCCTCCCATAAAAAAAGAAGGAAACAAGGATAGTTTTTGTCTCGAAATCATTATTTTACAGTCATGAGACGCAGGCAGAATCGAGAGTAGTGGCACATAATAAATAATAGTACTAGACAGAAGACTCACTGAACTCACTCCCCCACAAAACGCGTCTGTTATCGATCAGGACAGATATGGCCGTTAGGTGGCGACAGCGCCGCGCGCGGCTCATGGCTAGCCACCAAAATTGGTGTGGAACGGATGTACTTGTAGCTACCTGTTGCAAAGCGACGAAATCGCGGAGTGAGCCACGCCTGGTATAGTGGCTGACTCTTAGGAAACAAACACAATCCGCCCACATAGTTCAATGTAGAAGTAGGTAGGTATATATAGTAATAATCCTGTAAAACTTTCGTTCAAACCCAAATAAACTTTATGATGAATGCCCGAACGTGCCGCGGGTCATCAAACGCCAAAATCGGCATTTGCATTCTGTTCGACTCGCGCGCAGCCCCTCCCCTCCCCCCTACCTCGCAGCGCGGGCACACTTTCACTTTCCGTTCAGTAGGGCAAACCACTCACTACACACTAACGTCAAGTTATACAACCACCACAACCAAAAACCAACCTTATTTTTTAACTCTGTTGGTTGAGATTTGATTAGCGCTGTTGCTTCCTGAGCAACTTTGTCAAAGTAAGTCAAGTACGTGACAAAAGTCGAAAGTGATGATGCGCGTGTGATACCAAATGGTATCCTTTCTACATCGTGTTAAGGGTTAGATTCTATTGAGTTTGATGTTGTGTTAGGTCTTATTCGGCTGGTAGATGGATTCTAAGTTGTTCCGCTAAGAGAGATTCAGAGCCTTATGACGGATCCACGTTTAACGTTATGAAATCGATTGACACGAGCCTTTGTATGGACTTATCGAGAATGGGCATGATGGGTTTTTCTCATACTATCGTATTTGACTAGATTTAAATAACTATAATGTAGATATCTTCTGGCAATGATTTCATCACTTTTATCAGTTTAGGCAAGGCCCAGGTTTGGAGTTGATAACCGCTCGTTGTTGTATTTAATTAAATATTACGTATTTATAATTCCCGGCTGAATAAATGATGCTATTAGCAATTTCCACTAACACAACAAACCTACATTATATTCGTCAGTCTGTAGAGCAAAGAAAAAGATAAACGCACTGACAGACATTATATAAAACCATTAGAATCCCGTCTTCGCCAGTCTAAATGCAAACGAGACCCAATCAAAAACCTCAAATCACAATCGGGTGATATACCTAGGTACAAGGAAATTCTTTAGAAATGTAACCTAATATTTTTTTTGTAAAAAGCTATATTATTATATTCAATTATTTTTTAAATTAAGCTTATCCAAAAGGTAATTGGAGGAACTGTCACAAAAGGAATCACGCGTGAAGACCGTGAAGTACCTATTCATTGGAGAATTATTCTCCGCCAAGTAACGACGGTAAGTAACTTTACATTATAAACATGTTAACATTATTCTCGCCCCCAACTCGCACCTAACAATACTTAAATACAAAGTTCAAAGTAGAACAAACTAGTTCTCACTAGTTTTTGTCTTCAGGAAGTTATATTGATCCCTTTTTGTTTCAGCCTATTGATAGGCCTCATGAAATATTAAAACGGAATTCAGCTGACCAGCGGCGAACAGTGATTAAATTTTAGATCTATTTTAATTGAGCGAAATATAGTATGTCATACCATGGAAATATATATCTCTCTCTCTCCGCCTAGATCCCATCATTTGGGGTCGGCTCTCCTAGTCCTTCTTCGCCAGGACGCTCTGTCCCGGGTTGTCTGAGATGTGACATTTGCATCTTTCATGTCTTTGTTTATGGTAGCTAGCTTCTAGCTATCCATGTTTGGCGGGGTCTTCTTCTTCCTCTTTTACCATACTTACCATGAAAATAAGTTAAAACATTTCAAAGTTCCTGTATGCTACCAAAATATGTATGATGGGATAGCACTTTTAAAAGCAAAGTTACACTGCCGTGCCCCCAGATAGGTCATGCTACTAAGCTTTTGTTACGTGGCCAATTCAGAAAATCATAAATATTTTGGCCGGAATTTTTTACCATTTTATAGTGATATTCGGGTTGGGCCCATTGAAATGGGTGGTTTAAAAGTATCCTGTACACCTACAATCAGATAACAAAAACTACAAACTCACCCAACTTCCTATTAACTTGGTTGGATGCACTGCCTTGCGTCTAGATAATATTTAATGCCATTATCATAGATCTGGCACGAAAGGAAGACGTAAAAATATACCTAGTAAATTATTGGTTATTGACTAACTAAACTAGTAAATAATTATTAATTATTAACTTACATATGTTTTTTTTTTTCAGGTTGTTGGAGTTAAGTTAATATTATATTGATTTTGTACATTATTGCTTTTAGTTGCTTACAGGCTTACACATTGTTTGGTCCTTGAACGCGTATGTTTGACCCCTACAGCCAACTCGTCTAATCTCTTCTTCTTCTTTGTCGTATCCTCATGACCATGACTGACGTTACGACTGAGGACACTCTTCACCAGTGCTCTCCAAGCCATGTAATGTCTTTAGTTTCCGCCCAAAGCGTTGCTATACGTCCAGCACTGCGCTCCCTTGCCATACGACCAGAGACTTATGTAATAGAGACCGTGCGCATTGGAGGGTCGCCATCTTGTTGCCTGAATTGGATATATGTGCACCTACTCTATGCCAGAAACTCAAGCAGAGGGATATTCGGTGGGAGTTGCTATGCTTTCGTTTTATAAGGCGTGCGGGCCGAGTGCTTCAGAGTTGTGTCCCGTGTTAGCGCGTCTTTTCCGTCAGGGGTCTCCTGTCGGGAAGTTACCATCTTATGGACTGTCCAAGAGACTACCTATGCAAATGGATCGCTAGCCCTTTGTCCGGCAGGCGCATATGAGCCGTAGTAGACGGAACCTACCAGTGGCGGCGCGTCCATAAAAGCCGATTCCCACCGGCTTGCCTGTTTTTGGACGTTTGAGCAGAGTTGTAAAGGAAATATGTAAGCCAAATTAGCCCCGACTTGCCTATGGATATGTTTGACGCGCCGCCACTGATGTGCATGTACATTGCCAAAGCAAGTGCTACTATCTACCGTTCTCGTTGGTACGTTTCCTTGTGCAAAGTAGGTTCTGCCATTTTGTGGGCTACACCGGAAGTATAAACGACACATTTACGCCTCGCGCCAAAAACCTGACGGCTCCTATGCTGCCCCCTATAGTTCATGCACGGGGCCTATAGTGAGTTCAAACTTAACTCAAAGTCAGTGTAGAGGTTAGCTTAAAGTTACATTATTATATAGTAAAAATACTTAGAGTCGCACCAAGAAAAGTCTGCAGCGGATTTGATAGCCCACGCAGTGTAAGTGTTATTTATACGTCTTAATTTCATAGAAGTTTGACGTTTAAAATGAAACTTGCACTGCGTGGGCTATCAAAATCGCTGCAGACTATTCACGGCCTGACTCTAGTTTTCGGGAACATTTCATTTCTTAAAAATAAGATTATTCATATTCACACAACCAGGACATCCTAAAAGCACTGCGTGATTGGCAAAGTGTGTCACGGTCAGTTATTAAGAGAAATGAAAGAAAGTGCACGAACGAAAGCAAAAGGAACGCATCCCGGATCCGGCAGACATCCGCGAGGACGCGCCTCACACCGAATTCAATGTCTGTACTTTTGAAGAACAGGGTCCATGGGTGACAAATGCGCCGAACGAAAGAAATAACGGGGTGACAGATGCTACGAAAAGTCCCGTGAATTTCTATATACCTATTATTTAAGTTTTTAATTTGCGTTTTCTATCAACGAATCATCTTGGCTAGTCCCCTGATGTGCTTCGATCAAATGCTTGGACTTGCTGGGGCTAATTTCGTGTACATTTTAGACAATAAAGCACCTTAACTTAAAGCTTGTCAATAATTAGGTAAGCCGGTGGGAATTGAGCTGTGAATAGAAAGGGAGGGAAGGAAGGAGGAGGTAAGAGAAGGAGAGGAGCTTTTAAGAAAAAATCCCTAAGTCGGGTAAAAGTTTTACGAATGTTTTTCTTTAATTATATTTTTCTACCTTGTAACTTCAAGATGAGGATTTTTAACTTTGATATTTTCGTTAAAACGGACCGTAATGTCAATGTAATTCTTACTTCTTACAGGAACATTCTAGGGGAAATTATATATCCAGCTTTGAGATTTTCAGCATTCGGTGTGAGAGGCAGCCGCATCATAACGGGTTCTTATCTGAGTCACCCCCCGAACTGAAGTGGGGCACTTTCCGCCATCTTTAGCCTGTCCGGCTCAACTGTGACCAACATACATCGATTATTTATTATGCAACCACACGTTTAAACTTAATACATCATAACAAACTACGGCGTGATTCGGGAAATGAATTAGAGATTCACTAGATATGAAATAGTAAAGATATGTGACGTTCCACGACAAAAGGTACCTTATGGCGGTTGGCGCTTACGCTATTAATAACGCCGCTCCAACATTCAGCCGGGGCAATGGTACGTTTTGCCGTGGAACGTCACATATCTTTACTATTACATATCTAGTGAGTCTCTAATTCATTTCCCGAATCGCGCCGCTATTTTAGTAGTAGGTAGTTACCTACATATATATTTTATATAGAAAAACATATTTTGTTGCTCTGTAAATATAAGGATCATTCTAAAATTCAAGTTGCCACTAATACTGATGTCGTACCTAGTGATGTAGACCTATAGTCACTATATTTAGGTATTTAAATAAAATTAAAAAAAAATTGTGCATTATCAGATAGTTATAACATTTATTGGTTAACCGACCAATTACAAAACCGCCTAGATCAGTCACTGAACGACCTGACTTTAACCTATTATATTTGATCGTGTAAAGTTTTCATCTACCCTCAACTGGCTTAACGAGCCATTTGGGGATAGATTTTGTTTACTTTTATTTATTAAATACCTAAAGATACAGAGTAAGTATAGGCCGTTACGTCCATTGCTAGACAAAGGCTGTTCCCTGACTTTGCAGTACCTACTAACTGGTTATCAGAAAGGAATCGATTCCACGGCGACAAGACAGGAAAGGGCATGAGGCATCCTCAATGTTCTACACAACGCTCGGTCCCTTGCCGCCCTCCACTTTCACTATTGAGATCCTTCTTATGATCGGTCTTGGTCTTGCGCCACCCGCATCCAGCGGACTCCCGCGACCTTTACCAGTACGTCAGTCCACCTTGTGGGGGGTTCTACGGGCAATGTGCTTCATATGTCCAATCCTTAATCTTATGCGTCCATCTTATGCGAAATTCGCATCTTCCGGTACTTCACAAAAACTTATTGTAACTGCAAATCGGAACTTAATTTTGTTAACAAAGCCTAAATTGCGTAATGAAGTTAATTACTCTGTGTCACGTCCGTCTAACCAGACCATGTCCCACAGATCGGGGGGTACAAAAACGATAATTGCTGTTATGTAACGCAAATCGGCGAATGTCGGTCATGAGTTGCGCAAGAGAGAAAGGTTACATAAGTCTTAGAGCGGGACGAGATGAGGCAGATCTTGCGACATTGCAAAGATTATGGTTGGGGTAGAAGGAGCAGTTTAGTTGTCAATGTAACTGGCTGCTATATAACGTTATATAGGGACCGTGCGCGTTGGAGGGTCTGCCATCTTGTGGCCTGAATCGGAAACTTATGTGCACATGTACATTGCCAAAACAAGTGCTACCCATCTACCGTTCTCGTAGGTACGTTTCCTTGGGCATAATAGTAGGTTCTGCCATCTTGCTACATCGAAAGCATAAACGTCACATTTACACCTCGCGCCAATAATCTGACGTCTCTTATACTGCCCCCTATAGTTCATGCACGCCCCCTATAACGTCGACTGACAAGGGACAACATGATAGTGTTGATAGTGTTGTCCCTGTCTAAGTTCCCTTGCAACGTCCAGCCAGCATCTCCAGGGCTTTCCCCTTTTTCTAGGCCCAGGCGGAGGCGGCATATCCAGATACCAATGTTAGCTTGTCGATTTTTGCAAGAGGTGGCCGTGAACCAACGAAGACGATACTCTTATTCATTTAACTATATATAAAGTCTGTTCGGAAAGAGAAGAGTCGTGGAATGTATTGGGCACCATACATTCCACGACTCTATTCCCTTTCCGCACAGACTCTATATTGTTGTATGGTATGATAGGTACCATATTAGACATAACATTTTGTATACCTAATCACTGAAATTACTGAAAACTTACAAATTCCGAGTGAAGTCACATGCGGATACTAGTATTATTTCATATGAAAATCTTTTTCGCAAGACCATTATCATCTCATCGTGTCCTATCGGAATTTCGAAAGAAACATTATTTAGCTGCAAGTTGCATGATAACTATGATAAAGCATGTACATTATGCAAGCGTTTATTATGTAATTTTTAGATAATTCTAAATGTTTTCGCTTAAATTTGTAATAAGTACATTTATAAATTGTATGATACAGATGTCAATCACAATGGAAAAATCAACGATGGTCAACTCTGGCTAACGTGGGACTCGAACCCACATATTTGGATTGCGGTTCGGTCAAAATCGCAAATATTATAAGGAGAAATTAAGCATAACTTGAACACTATAAGTCTTAACAAAAACAATATTGCAGAGAATTTTATGGAGAATGTACTCCTCCTAGACATTTTTATTGTAGCTATCACAGTTTGTCTGAAAATTTATAAAAACTAAAAATGGGGATATCAAAGTGGGGAAACAGTAACTTCTAGGCGTGTTTCTACTTCTATTTATTCTTATAAACGTAAAAGCTATATGCAATATATGCATGCCAAATTTCGTGCTTTCTGCCGGATGGGCCCAAAGTCAAGGCTAAGAAACCGCACTAATTTCACACTTCCGAAAACTAGTTTTCTACGCTATTGCCCCGTTTGAACAGAACAAAGTGAGAGAGTGTCATTATACATCATATTCTAATATCATTACGGCATTACCACTCTTTGTCATTGCAAATGCCAGGCACAGCTAGCTTGGTCCGAATCTAGCCCACTTCATATTGTACCTACAGCCGCGTCTACGAACTAAACTCTTTGCCAAAGATCAAAAGGGGGGAGGTATGTAGGTTGCCAGCCTTTGTTCCCCCCTTTTGCCCATTTCCCACCACTCGCGAACTGGTTTGCGGCGGTACGGCGACTGTTCCATTAATGGGTAGCACCTGATTTTGGCGGAAATGTACAATTGATAGCCTTAGGAGCTGAGAGTAACTGCCCGCTTCGAACTTTAAGATACGTCAATTAATAGATCTAGAAACGATATGGATTAGATATGTCAGTCTGACATAGATCTATTAATTGACGTATCTTAATGTTCGAATCGGGCCGTAAGTATTAGAGTAACCCACGCAACGGAAGATAATTATATTTTTACGTGATATAAATAAATTGCATAATGTTTAATAGTATAATTAAGTGATCACCATCACTACACATTATAGAACGAAGTCCCCCGCCTCGTCTGTCTGTATGTCAGTATGTTCGCGAAAAACTCAAAAACTACTGAACGGATTTTCATGCAGTATTCACCTATCAATAGTGTGTTATCTAGAGAAAGATTTAGTTGTATAATTTGTTAAAGTTTTGTATAAATTGGTTGAAATATTATGATGTTTGGTATACGTGCGAAGCCGGGGCCGGTCGCTAGTTAAAAATAAACTAATAAAATATTTATTAGTTTAATTTTAATAATTATAGGTATAGTCGTGGAGGATAAGGCGAATTATAAAATCATCTAATGAAAATTAATTTCAGCAATATTTACTTAACGTACAATTAAGAGATTATATTATCAATATTATCATTATTCAATTACTTAATTAGGTATAACTGAATGGGAATATTATTTAAAATTAATTTTAAAACAGGTCGCTCACGACGTAACAACATGAGTGGCCCGTTTCTAAATAACTTGAATAGGTTACAAAAATACTTAAGTATTGAAAACAATTGAATACAAGCGCTGATGGCCTAGCGGTAAGAGCGTGCGACTTTCAATCCGGAGGTCGCGAGTTCAAACCCCGCGGCTCGTACCAATGAGTTTTTCGGAACTTATGTACGAAATATCATTTGATATTTACCAGTTGCTTTTCGGTGAAGGAAAACATGGTGAGGAAGCCGGAATAATCCCAATAAGGCCTAGTTTTCCCTCTGGGTTGGAAGGTCAGATGGCAGTAGCTTTCGTAAAAACTAGTGCCTACGTCACTACGACTACGGATTAGTTGTCAAGCGGACCCCAGGCTCCAATGAGCCGTAGCAAAATGCCGGGATAACGCGAGGGAGAAGAAGTATTGAAAACAATTGAATGTTTAAAACAATTGTATGCATTGTATTGAATTCATGCTTTCGAATTGTAAGCAACATAGAACATTTAAATATGTCAGATTTAAGTTTATTGCCTACATTCAGTTCACCTTCGCCGAAAACTCTGTTATTGTATGTATATGTATGTATCACTTTCCCTGTCCGTTTTACGTTATTTTGACTAACAAATCCTCTGATGTATGCTTAAAACCTGCAGATGTATATTTAAATAGATCACGGATCCTAGCCAATATGACGATGTCACATCCCCAAACGCCAAGTGAAATGAAAAAACCAGTCAAGTGCGAGTCGGACTTGCCCACCGAGGGTTTAGTACCTACTAACTTTTTATTTTTTATAGTTGTCAGATTTTTCCCTGAACTTGTTGAACTTGTTGAACGATATTACTTTGCCTTTCCTAGTTCTACATCGCACTTAAACTAAATAAAATACTTACCTATCTTAAATATAATATATCGCAATTACATACGTGGACTAAACTGCGCACTATCAGCCGTATTCGAACAATGAGATACGTCAAATACTAGTGTCAAAAGTGACGTTTTTGTTTGAAGAAACGACAGAAACGTCACTTTTGACACTTTTTTGACACTGACAAAGCCGATCCATATCGTTTCAATATCTAGTATTTGACGTATCTCATTGTACGAATACGACTGTATGTGAGGTCCATTTAATATATATCCATGATCTTCACCAAAAACAAACCGTGTAAACGCATTTCATTTTTTCCAGAACACGCTCGCTCGCGGCAAACTTACATAACTGAGATAATTTGTAAATCAGATTCGGTTACACAAGTTTATCTTAATGGATTTTAAGGTCGCACAAGCGTGGAAGTGATACAATTTTCTATGTCAGTGGGTGTCTTACATAATTTTAATTAAAATAAGTTTCTTATTGTTATAATTTGCATTATATAATGTTTGACATCGTTTTGTAGAGCGCTTTTTGTCCAATTAAGATTCAACCTTTTTGAATGAAATTACTTAAATAAGATCTCCACCGAACCTCCGTGACGGCAGCGGCGGCAGAGAACAGCAAGGTAGGGAAATACAGCGGTATTGGCGCCGGGTATAATTGACCGAAGCGAAGCGAAGGTCTACGTTTTGACTCGGGCATTTTGCTTTCGTATGTCCGGATGTTCTCCTCTACAGGTCGCAATTCTTAACCGATTCTCGTGAAATTTTGTGACCGAATTTTATGACTAAATAAATTTTTTTTGTCAATCCGGTTTTTGGAAATTTTTAAAAATGGCGGAGTCGTGATACCTGGCGCCTAAACAAATAGTCGTATCGATATCATAAGACTTTTTTCTTTTTGAAACATGTTTACAGAGTTAATAGCAAAAAATGCAGAAAAAAATTATCGCTGGTTTAGGCGGTATTTAGATATTTAATTTTAACTAATTTTAATTTGAGAAGGAGTAGCTAAATTTCGTCAACTCATCTAAGAACTATTTGGCTCAGTTTGTAAACGTTCGCTTTTTCTGTTTGCACAGAGGGTCTGGGTTCGATCCCCAGTAATTGTATGCTGGGATATTATAACTTTTTGTATTTTTTTACACATAAATTTCGTATTGTTTTTCTTTAATTTACTATACACCGTGTTTTTATTGAATTCCGTTAACTTCGGGGTATAGTTAAGTACGTTTATAAGAACTAAATGGCATAGTTAATTTTCAAAAAAAAAATTTTTTTTGTTTTCTTTTTTGTTTAAAAAGTAATTAAATGTAGCATATAGCGTTGTTGTAACACGGGCATTACATTTAACTCAACCAAACAATTGAAATCTGTGTCATTTCGTACATCAATCGACCGAGATTGTACTTAAGTTTAGTAGCAAATGTATGAACTCATTCTAAACACTAATCAATATGTAAGCCGGCCCTAAGGCAAGTGTACACGCTTGTAGAGGCCTTATAGTAAAAAAATAAATTATGGATTATCTCCGAAATGGACTTAATTAGAACATCGGTGTCTTTAAGAAAGTTACTTGATTTAAGCTCAGGAATGCACCCTTGAAATTAACGGAAATCAAAAAAAACACGGTGTATTTAAAGCTCTTAGCACCATGTTATTTCAAGCTCTGCTCGCGAGGTCTACAGCTCACAGAGCCACTAGTTGTATTCCATTCGGCGTTGAGACCCTTGGTCCGTGGGGCCCTGGCGCTCTCTGAGTCTCTTCAAAGACCTGTCGAAGAGACTCAGCCACAGAAGACCGAAGAGCTGGCAGCTTCCTCGCTCAGCGTATTAGTTTAACAATCCATCGAGGAAATGCTGCCAGCGTTTTCGGCACTATGCCGCAGGGGCTTTTTTTAGATTTAATATAGTTTTATTTTAGATTATTGTGGCTTGTTAAAATAGGCTTCTTTCTTTACAATAAAACCTAATGCTCACTCAAAATTAAATTAAATTATTATCTTATTTTAGACCTTATCGCAATGTAGTGTAATGTGTAGTTTTCATTAAAGTGTACATCGGAGACTTTGTTTTTTTTTTACCGTGCGTTATGAAACCGCACGGGTCAGAAGTACCAGGGGTACAGAAGTTAGAAGACATCGCGGGGCGTTGGCCGCAGTCATAGACTTATCAATCATAAACTCCGCATTATTTTTACTTTTTATTATTTACATCCTGAAAGGTGGGCCAAAATGGTTACGAAGTGGGACCCATGGAACACCATAGATGGTGCAGGCCGGGGTCCAAGCAGACTGAAAAGGAGGTGGACGCATTTTACCCAAAATGGTGGGAAAATGCTAATTACAGAGTCGAGTGGAGAAAACGAGTGGAGGCCTTTGCCCAGCAGCAGGACAATAAAATAAACTAATTAAAACAAAAACGTTTACTTGTTTTAAAAAAGATTCTTGGTCAATTTTTAACTGTATATTTATTATGTACTTAATGTATATTACCTACTGATATACGCAGTGTTGGCCGAAAGTTAATCCAAATTGAAAATGCTGGCCATTAACCATTATAAATTGAACTGTAATCTGTAATCGTCCCTTACGGTTTAAGGTTCAATTTATAATGGTTAATGGCCAACATTTTCAATCCGCATTAACTTTCGGCCAACACTGGATATACGTGTAATAAATACCCAACAAAAACATAAATGTGAAATGAGAGCCAAGTTCAATATTAAGAATATGTGTCGTTGTTGACTCGCTGACAAAAGAATTGAGATCTATATGGGTGCCAAGTTCTGTGTTGTGTAGAAAATCCTGAAATTATAAAGGATTTGACTTGGCTAGTTTTTACCAACAAACCAAATTTTAGAAAAGTAGCCTATACGTAAAAACTAGCCAAGACAACTCCTTTATAATTTCAGGATTTTCTACACAACACAGAACTTGGCACCCATATAGATCTCAATTCTTTTGTCAGCGAGTCAACAACGACACATATTCTTAATATTGAACTTGGCTCTCATTTCACATTTATGTTTTTGTTGGGATATCATTACTTTTTGTACAGAAATTACTATAGTAGGTATTCATCATAAAAGCAGTTTGCCTAAGCTGAAAAGGAGACCCTAGCTAACGCGCGGTCAATTGTTAAAAAGTTTCAGTTTTCAGATTTTTTTCTTTTTTATACGCCTAATAGTCTAGCTTCATGCCAAATATCAAGTTTCTAAGTGATCTAGAAGTGGGTTAGGTTTTTGGTTTATAAGTATTACCTAATTAATTTTTTTACATGTAAATATCAATAATTTCCAGTTTTCAGATTTTTCCCTCTATATAAACCTAATAGTCTACCTTGATGCCAAATATCAAGTTTCTAAGTCATCTAGAAGTGGGTTAGGTTTTTGATCTATAAGTATTAATTATGTTTTTTCCATCGAATTATCAATAATTTCCAGTTTTCAGATTTTTCCCTATATATACACCTAATAGTCTACTTTGATGCCAAATATCAAGTTTCTAAGTGATCTTGAAGAGGGGTTAGGTTTTTGGTCTATAAGTATTAATTTTTTTTCCATCGAAATATCAATAATTTCCAGTTTTCAGATTTTTCCCTCTATATACACCTAATAGTCTACCTTGATGCCAAATATCAAGTTTATAAGTCATCTAGAAGTGGGTTAGGTTTTTGGTCTATAAGTATTAATTCTTTTTTTTCCATCGAAATATCAATAATTTCCATTTTTCAGATTTTTCCCTCTATATACACCTAATAGTCTACCTTGATGCCAAATATCCAGTTTCTAAGTGATCTAGAAGTGGGTTAGATTTTTGGTCTATAAGTATTAATTATTATTTTTTCCATCTAAATCTCAATAATTTCCAGTTTTCGGATTTTTCCCTCTATATACACCTAATAGTCTACCTTGATGCCAAATATCAAGTTTCTAAGTGATCTAGAAGTGGGTTAGGTTTTTGGTCTAAAACTATTAATTATTTTTTTTCCCTCGAAATATCAATAATTTCCAGTTTTCAGATTTTTTCCTCTATATACACCTAATAGTCTACCTTGGTGCCAAATATCAAGTTTCTAAGTGATCTAGAAGTGGGTTAGGTTTTTGGTCTATAAGTATTAATTATTTTTTTTCCATCGAAATATCAATAATTTCCACTTTTCAGATTTTTCTCTCTATATACACCTAACAGTCTACCTTGATGCCAAATTTCAAGTTTCTAGGTCATCTGGAAGTGGGTTAGGTTTATGATCTATATGTCAGTCAGTCACAAAAATGCCGGTTTTTAAACGTTAATTTATCAGTAACTGTTTGAGCTACGTTTATGAAATTTTGTATTTTGGACAAGCTAAGGGGCTTAAATACATGTGCCAGATTTCATTAGTGTAGGTTAAGTAGGTTTCAAGTTGTGAAGGGGTCAAAAGTAGCTCGAAATGGTTCGTGTAATATTACACACGGTTGCTGCGTCGCCAGTTCCTTTTTCTTTGAACTTGGCTGGACACGCTATTATCTTTCTATAAATTATGGATAAAGAAGATTCATGGTCATTTTACATAGGCAAGTGCTTTTGTAAATTACTCGGCTGATGGCTTCAGAGTAGTTTAGAGGGATCAAAATATATGTATATATGTCATTAGGTACTGGTTAGAATAGGGTACATGAGCGTCAGTGTGTTTTAGGCGGGAGTCGTCTTACATGCTCCGTCTATTGGGCAAGTGATCTACGGCGCGGTGAAATTCGGCAGCCTTCGCTTCGCTTATCATTGAACACCTTCGGTTTCTGTCGGCCTGGTGTTTTGGTATTTTTTTCATCATTTTTGACAAGTGACGACTTGTTGAGTATTTGATGGTGATGTTGATTGTCATGGATGTTTTCTATATATTTGTATTTGTTTATTATATATCGTTGTCTGAGTACACACAACACAAGCCTTCTTGAGCTTACTGTGGGGCTTAGTCAATTTGTGTAAGGATGTGCTATAATATAATATTTATTTATTTATGATTTATGACTATCAAATGTGGATATTATACAGATTGACCCAAAAATAAGTTTTATTTTATTGTTGTGCACTTTTAGAAGATTTCACGTTTTGTTTTTACATAAATGGTTGTAAGTACATAGTTTAGTTTTTAATTCTTTTGTAATAGACATGTAAGAAAATATCCCCAAAAAATATGCTAACGTATTTTTGGGCCACATTGTAGTGTTATTGCAATACCTACATACGAGTACATACTTATGTACATAATAAAATAACAATTAAAGAGACTTTATTACAACATAAAAAATATTAAGTAGATATATCTATCATATTTATATAAGTAAATCATATAATGATCGGATTAAACGAACTTTCCTGAAATGAAATTATTTCTTAATTGAAGCATTTTTTCCGAGATAATATCATACTCGTATAATTAATTATTACAGGTAACACAGGCATAATATATAATTATGTACTTTTTTTAATAAGACAATATCCGGGTAAGTATCAGAAGAACTTTTTAGGGGTCTATTTAAATGTAATTGATTTTAGTCTAAATTTAATTTAATTTATTTTTATTTATTTATTTAATTTGATCTGATTCTATTTTTTGTGCTACATTAATTTGGATGCATTTATTTGAATTTGAATGTAATATTATTTAATTTTATTGAATTTTCATGTTTCCTGTATTATAGTAATATAGTGACAATGCAAATTTTAGAGGAGCGGGATTTCCTGACACAAGTATTTCATATGCTTACTAGGAAACTCCAACCTTGATTCTTATTTTGTAAATGATAAAAACGAAATAAATCATTTTTCATTTCGTTTTCATTTTCATTTTCCCCAGAGTCGATCAGGTGTCCAATTCTTATTTAACAATTTGTTAGGGACTTCATCTTATTTTGATACGACCTTTATCCTTAAGTACCTTTATTTTAGCCATTTTGGCCACGGAACCTTTAAAATGTACTACTTAGCTATTACTATGTTTATAATTTTAGCCAACCTATATGTATATCCGTTTCAGAACAATTATTCGGTCAAAATTGTATCTGATGAAACTTAGTTGCGACTACGCCGAGAATGACTTAGAATTTGTTAAATTAAAATTTCTTTCATAGAAAAACTGTGAAAAAGGAAAAAATAGTTTAGATTCGCTTACCATCAGACAATTCGTCGGCTCATTTGCCATATATCTTAAAAAAAGATTGACTGATGCCATTAGTAAGATACACGGCTCGATTCGGAAAATGAATTAGATTTCTACTAGACTTCAACAAGTTACGATACGGATAATTTAAAGATATTTGTAAGATAGATATGTCAAATTTGACGTTTCCGCGATTCTGGAGGTCCTCTTGAACGATTTCGACAAGTTATGACTTAGATATCCAAGTCACATCTAGTAGATATCTAATGTAATGTATCTTGTGAATATCTCGAAATCCGAATAGGCCTGTTAGTTGCGGCTACGCCGAGAATGACTCAGAATTTGTTAAAATAGCTAGTTCTTTAGTCTTAGTTCTTAGAAAGACTGTGCAAAATAGTTCAGATTCGTTTACCATCAGGTGATTCGTCTGTTCGTTTGCCATATATCATAAAAAAGATTGACTGATGCCAGATAAGAAGTCTAAGTAAGATCTAGTAAGATAGAGTCATTGAAACCTGGACAATTGAACTCTCAAGGGAATTCGTTTGTATGACTTTATATTTTATCCATTCCATCCAGGAGATACACTGATGACCTATCAGTGTATCTCCTACTCTCATCAGTAATTTCAAACTGTTTTCCCTACATTTTTCTATGAAAGAACTATTTTAACAAATTCTCAAACGCGACAAAGGGCCAGTCCTCCACGTGTCCCTCCTATCTCTGTGACCTACTTACACTCACACCAACGCAGCACCCACACACGCGCAACATGCGCACGCTCAGCCCTACCTCATTCACAAAACATCCCGCCTCGACTACAACCAAACTACTAATATAACTTGACCTCTCGATCTGTCATACATCTATGTAGAAGTTGTTACGTTTAAATTGGTGGCGTTGCGATAAGCGCGCTGTGAAACTTGTGAATAGCTCTTTAGTGAGATCACTAATAAAAGTTCAGTTACAGCCATTGAAAAGAGATGCATTTATGCACATAGCGAGGCGCTATCTCTTTCAAATACACTACGTCTTTAAGGGCCTGAAGGAGGCGACAGTGTGTGTAAATTTTGGAGTAAACATTGACAAGTGTGTGCGTAAACGCATACGGATGTGGTTTGTGTGCGCATTTTTGGGACTTTTCTTTGATAAGGTTTCAATGTGTGGGTTGTCATGCGTATGATTCCAATTTTATGGCGAGTGTGGGCGATATTCGAGTTTATTTTGAATACAATAACTTAATATAATATCTTCACGACTTTATATCTAAATGATGTGGTCACGAATGGCAGTGAGTGGAGAGTATTAAGAGATGGGGAGATAGGCTATTGTGCTTAATTGGTTAGACAAGCAACCAAGAATTTGATGTTATTATATGTAATTGAACAATGAACATACACTTCACATAATGATATTAATATAATATACAGTGTGTATTTTTAATATTACCTCAAATTTTAACCAGACGTAGGCGTTAGTGCTATGAACCGATATTGTAAGAAAAAAACTCGTTAACTATTTTTTTTTCCCATACAAAATAATTCAGCACGCAATATATCGCTACTTTGCCTTACTGGCGTGACGTCACAACTGTCACAAGTGATACCTAACAGAACTTTTAACTGCTGTCAATAATAGCCGACATTGAGTTTGGTATAAGCACAGAATAAACAATAGTACTACCGTACAGAAAGGAAACTTCCTACAAAACCGAAGTTTGACAGCGGTTCAGGGTCGAATCATGCTTTTCTTTTCTAATATATGGCACTATCCCTTTCGGCTATTTAGGGTTGTCAAAATTCAAGTGATTATCTTATCTGTGGTCGTGCACGCAAAAGGAAGTCAAGTGGTGCCAACCCTAATAATTGCTCGGAGCAATGCTGAGCCGAGCGGAGCCGAGTTTGGCCGAAGTCAGGAGTTTCGCACCCCTGGTATAAGTTAGTAAACGTACCCTATGATCTGGAAATCGCTTCCTGTAAAGCTATGGCTCGCCGCCCACTTCGTCCAGTTTCACTAATTAAAATCATTTCGGCTAGTTCCTGAGAACTAATATTGATGGTCTTGGCATTGTGTGTGGAAGTTATCGACACCGATTTACGAGACAATAAACAGTAATGCGGAGTCTGCTTGAGTTTGCTGAAATTAGTTATCATTAGGTTGGCAGTTTGTATTAATACCTTAAAATTTATTTTGAATGAAGTGAATACTCCTTGAACAAACTTTTTATTCAAGTAGGTAGCTATTTCTGTGGTAGGTATGTCATTGACTTTCCTTACAGTGCTTAGTAATTTAATAGTAGAATCATTGGTTTCATAGCAATTGAACAAGAATTAAAAAAAAATTGTAGTATGAGATGAAACTTTATATGAATTGTTCGTTGCAAGATGGTTGCAAGTAATAAAATTGTAAGTATTGTCATGTATTGTTTTTAATAAGAATTCTTTGCCTTTAATTTGGCTAGTTATTATTAACATATATTTTTTTTAAACGCAATAAGGATTCGGTTTTGGCTGCCAAGTAGTCTCATGTAGGAAATACGTAACAATAATAACTAAACAATACTAGACCCTTTTCTTCCATGTGTCAAATAAGTGTACGCAATACATTGCTGTTCGAAAAAATTTCAAAAATTCATTAGCTTTAGTGGTTAAGACTTACTTAAAATTACCTTGCAATATCGGTTCATAGTACTAAATCCAACGTTTGGTTACGGTTTGAGGTAATATTAAAAATACACGCTGTATAAAAACAGATGACATAAAGTTCCTTTTAATGAATATGCTCATTTTAATATGTCACTTTATCATCAATATTTAATATTTTACTTTATCATCAATATTTTTTGGACTAGGTATCATCATCATATCCCACAGCAGGGCACAGGCAGGCCTGCTAAATTGTTTTAGTTTGAGCTACAGTTCCCATGTTATCCCGTTACACAACCTCACATACAACTATAACACTTTAAACTCTCGCGTTGTGTACACATATTTAATTACACAAACGGGTTTAACGCAATATAATTTCATTCTTTTTACCTTAATAATTATGCATAATTATTTGGCGGTATGTATAATTATCGGTGCAATAAAGAATGACTAACCGACTTTTCAGCTGAGTTGCACCAGCTGTGGACATGGAAAGACCACAACTCGGGTGGACGACAGCTGGTGCAACTCAGCTGAAACGTCGCAATTTAAGGCGAAAACAATGAAATTATATCGCGGTAGACCCGTTTGTGTAATTAAATACATATCACACACACACATACAACTTTAAGTTAATTATACAGGTTTCCTAACGATATTTTCCTTCGCCAAAAAGTCGTACAAGCGGATTTTAATAAAAGGTCATGAATTAGATCAAATCCCTAACCGGTCCAGATCTGTTAGTAAAATTCGGATACGCCTGTTAGTCAAAATTATGACCATAGGTGATACCCACTGGCCTCCGGTTTGGAAGCCGCAAGCCTTACCATTTACTTATCCAGCCCGTGGGCGTCGTCACCTGGCTAGGGGGAGGCGGCAGTTGATATTTCCTTCATTTCATTTATTCCTTGCTTAGTGTGTGTACAAAAGGTCTTATGTGTAAATCATTACATGTTTCAACAAAACCCTGTGAGGGTATTGCAATACACTTGAGCTAATAACTAAAGTACCTATACATAATAACAATTAATTTCCGATGGCCAAGGGGAGGGGGCGATGCCCTTCCATGCCTATATTTCTCGAATTTGAATTAGACATGTATTTCCTATAAAAAACACAAAAGTGTATTATCGCATGTACAGATTGGTTCTCGTATCACAGGCTATAAAACCTGTGATATTGTTATTGCAACTTTTATGGTTCACACTGATTCGAATTTATTTCACTTCATTACATGAGACTTTGTTATCATCATCATCATATCAGACAAAATATGCCACTGCAGAACACAGGACTTCTTCAGTCAGGATTCGTCAGGATTGCGGGGGAGCTGGCGAGTCTCAAGGTTTTTTAGAAACCTCGCCTAACCACTAAAGTTTTTTAGAAACCTTAGCTATCAATTAAAACTAATACCAGCGGGCTCAGCACGGTTCCATTTTTATCGACTATCACTATGCGCGTCCCTTTCGCACTTACATACTTGTTAGAACGTGACAGGCATGGTGACAAGGGATAAAAACGCGACCGTGCTAAGCCGCCTGGAAAGGGAAGATTATGTTAATTATTTGTTTAACATTTTAAACCAGGCAACAAGGCCCATATTACAAATATCTTCATCATCATAGGCCTTTTCGTCTATAGCAGACGATTTATGGTGTAACACCGGAGAAACGCCGTTTTTGGTGGCTGAATAGACCGATGCGAGACCGACATGGTCTACCACAGGTCTGACAAGAGAAGTTTGCGGAAACCGGTACTGAGACACCTTGTCGTCGTCTTTGCCTCTTGTCAGCGAGTGTGGCGAACCAGGTCTCATCACAAAACTTGCGACCCTCCACAACACGTTTGCGCCATTCCGTCCGCTGCTCTGCGAGCCTCTCCCAGTCTCGGTGGTCGATATGGAAGGCAATCATGTCCCTCTTTGCGCAATCTTTAAATCGAAGCAATGGCCTCCCAACGTTACGTTTTGCATTCGCAACCACACCAAGAAGAACACGACGAGGTAGTCGAGAGGGTTCCATCCTGTGCACATGCCCTAGCCAACGCAAACGTCTCTGCTTGAGAAACGCTGTTAAGCTAGGCAGCTGTGCAATTTCTAGAACCCTTTCGTTTGACAAATACCTTACAGACTAACATAAATATGCATTTTTATAAACTTAAAAAAACTAAACACTATTTAGGCGACAAAACGGCGTGGCTCCGTTGAATCGTCTGCTCTTGTGTCGGATTCGGCAGTTTGCCCCGGAACCTCCGAAACACAACACCCTTCGGCCAGAAGTCGGTGCACTCGATTATAATGCAAATTAATAATTCATTATGGAGATTATGCTGTATATTTGTATAAGATGGTAGCG
The DNA here is from genome assembly GCF_910591565.1 of Cydia splendana. NCBI lineage: Eukaryota > Metazoa > Arthropoda > Insecta > Lepidoptera > Tortricidae > Cydia > Cydia splendana. The sequence continues at coordinate 12,134,944 of NC_085979.1, read as the reverse complement.
AGTAAAGGGATTAGTGGGCCACGAAAGGTTTTGGAAAAAAAATATTAATGAACGCTTTTATACTTTATCTTGGTAAAGGTACCTAAGGGTAAATTCAGTAGCTGTTTCTGTATTAAGTACCCCGTAAGGAAACTATTGTCAAATACTAATGTTTTGTTTTTTATGTGAATTTCATAATTTAAATATTATGTAATCTTAATACCATTCCAATTAGCTGACCGAGGGCGGGTTTAAATTCAGCAAGCTGTACCCGCACCTTTTTCATTACTTACACAATTTGTTACACAATGTTTAGATTAATACTTACCTACTTACTCCTTATACCTAAGATGGACTAATTACCTACCTAACCCTTATACTATACCTAAGAACTTATGTAAAAAGTAATGAAATAAACGCATTTGTATTTGTATTTTTTGTATTTTAACTTCAAACTCGGGTAAATCCATGTGTCAGAATTGCGATGTTGGTATTAAGAAAAGGTAATAGGGTAGATATTTGCTGAAAGGGTAGAATGGATTTTAAAGTTAAAAGTTAACCCGAGTTTAAAGTTAACCAACACAATTAAGAGCGCTCTTACAAGAAAAGTCGAAATAACGCAAAATTGATGATACTAGTCGACGAAATTTAGGACTTTGTGCTCATTATTAGAAACAATGAGTACTTGTTCCAGTAAAAGCGTCTTCTTATCTTTTTAAATATCGTTGTAAATATTAGAAAAAGGACTTATTAAATTAGTAATGATTTTTTTTCTGATGGTCGTTTCCGAAAAACCCCGTGAAGCACTGAATGGCAAGCTCTTATTTGGAAATGTTGAGAAGTTTACTCTGCTAAACCTGGCTATTTTGTATTACTAATACCCTGTACTTTAGGCATATCAAACGATATTTTTCCTACACACCTTTGAGAAAGAGAAAATCAAAGTAAAACGAACTCAATTTTCTCTCCGAAACAAGTGTCAATTCCTACGAAAATCTACTTAATATCGAAGTCATTTTCATACTCAAGCAATCTGCAACGTTTGCTTATACTGTTGGTATACAATAGTGTTTATGAAATTCTACTATAATTTTTTGGCAATTTTTTGAAAACTACTCTATATTACCGATGACGCGCGCTGCGCCAGCTCAGTGCCGCGGCAGAGCTTGTAGAGGCAGGACGTGTGTCGGTCGGCTCCGCACATTTTCAATGGCGACAACGAGATTTTTTATCGTTGTGTGCGGCGGGCGTCGTGTAAAACGCTATACTGTGTGCGTGTAAACCGCAACGAGAGACTTTGATCCTAGCACTGTTTTTATAGTATTATAATTTATAATGGTACAGTTTAATAAACTACCGGACAGGATTAAAAATATTTGAAACGACCTGACATTCTATATGTATTAATTTTGACTCAATATAGTACTCAGGGTCTGATGATGGAGCCGGAAGGTGGTCACCGGTACCAATCAACCATGCAACTGAACCACTTCGTGTTTGGGCTCGTTTGATTCGGCTCAACGAGATCTTTGACTTAAGATAGTACTCAGGGTCTGATGATGGAGCCGGAAGGTGGTCACCAGTACCAATCAACCATGCAACTAAACCACTTCGTGTTTAGGCTCGTTTTATTCGTCTCAACAAGATCTTTGACACAAGATAGTACTCATGGTCTGATGATGGAGCCGGAAGGTGGTCACCGGTACCAATCAACCATGCAACTAAACCACTTCGTGTTTGGGCTCGTTTGATTCGTCTCAACAAGATCTTTGACACAAGATAGTACTCAGGGTCTGAAGATGGAGCCGGAAGGTGGTCACCGGTACCAATCAACCATGCAACTAAACCACTTCGTGTTTAGGCTCGTTTTATTCGTCTCAACAAGATCTTTGACACAAGATAGTACTCAGGGTCTGATGATGGAGCCGGAAGGTGGTCACCGGTACCAATCAACCATGCAACTAAACCACTTCGTGTTTGGGCTCGTTTGATTCGTCTCAACAAGATCTTTGACACAAGATAGTACTTAAGGTCTGATGATGGAGCCGGAATGTGGTCACCGGTACCAATCAACCATGCAACTAAACCACTTCGTGTTTGGGCTCGTTTTATTCGTCTCAACAAGATCTTTGACACAAGATAGTACTCAGGGTCTGATGACGGAGCCGGAAGGTGGTCACCAGTACCAAACAACCATGCAACTAAACCACTTCGTGTTTGGGCTCGTTTGATTCGTCTCAACAAGATCTTTGACACAAGATAGTACTCAAGGTCTGATGATGGAGCCGGAATGTGGTCACCGGTAGTACCGGTACCAATCAACCATGCAACTAAATCACTTCGTGTTTAGGCACGGTTTATTCATCTCAACAAGATCTTTGACACAAGGTAGTACTCAGGGTCTGATGATGGAGCTCGAAGGTGGCCACGGGTACCAGTCTACCATGTAACTGAACCACTTCGTGTTTGGGCTCGTTTGATTTGTCGCAACAAGATCTTTGACACAAGGTAGTACTCAGGGTCTGATGATGGAGCCGGAAGGTGGTCACCGGTACCAATCAACCATGCAACTAAACCACTTCGTGCTTGGGCTCGTTCGATTCGTCGCAAGAAGATCTTTGACAAAAGTTAGTACTCAGGGTCTGATGATGGAGCTCGAAGGTGGCGACGGGTACCAGTCTATCACGTAACTGAACCACTTCGTGTTTGGGCTACGTGTTTCGGCTTCGTGTTTGGGCATCGTGTTTGGGCTTCGTGTCTGGTGTATCACTATCACCTAGTGTCAAAGATCTTGTTGAGACGAATCAAACGAGCCTAAACACGAAGTGGTTTAGTTGCATGGTTGATTGGTACCGGTGACCACCTTCCAGCTCCATCATCAGACTCTGAGTATCACCTAGTGTCAAAGATCTTGTTGAGACGAATCAAACGAGCCTAAACACGATGTGGTTTAGTTGCATGGTTGATTGGTAATGGTGACCACCTTCCAGCTCCATCATCAGACCCTGAGTACTGTCTTGTGTCAAAGATCTTATTGAGACGAATCAAACGAGCCCAAACACGAAGTTGTTTAGTTACACGATAGACTGGTACCCGTGGCCACCTTCCAGCTCCATCATCAGACCCTGTGTATCTTCAGTGTCAAAGATCTTGTTGAGACGAATCAAACGAGCCCAAACACGAAGTGGTTTAGTTACATGATAGACTGGTACCCGTGGCCACCTTCCAGCTCCATCATCAGACCCTGTGTATCTTCAGTGTCAAAGATCTTGTTGAGACGAATCAAACGAGCCTAATCATGTTACTACATGGTTGATTGGTATCCGTGACCACCTTAATCATTATCATTATCATCAGATCCTCAATACTAGTTCGTTTTTAGGGTTCCGTACCCAAAGGGTAAAACGGGACCCTATTACTAAGACTTCGCTGTCCGTCCGTCCGTCCGTCCGTCCGTCCGTCCGTCCGTCCGTCCGTCTGTCACCAGGCTGTATCTCACAAACCGTGATAGCTAGACAGTTGAAATTTTCACAGATGATGTATTTCTGTTGCCGCTATAACAACAAATACTAAAAACAGAATAAAATAAAGATTTAAATGGGGCTCCCATACAACAAACGTGATTTTTGACCAAAGTTAAGCAACGTCGGGAGTGGTCAGTACTTGGATGGGTGACCGTTTTTTTTTTTTGCTTTTTTTTTGTTTTTTTTTTATATGGTACGGAACCCTTCGTGCGCGAGTCCGACTCGCACTTGCCCGATTTTTAAACCCTCGTTGATACAAACTTTACAACCTATAGGTACCAAATGCTATGACGAAACATGTAAATAAGCGAGTACCTATAATTTCTTTCGAGTAATACTTATACCTTCATAAGTACGAGTATGGGGCTATTCATAAATTACGTCGTTTCAAATCGAAGGAGGGGTGGGGGGGGGGGTCTGGACATCGGATGATGGTAGTATGACGTAGGAGGAAACAGAGTCATCCGAAGCATGATTTTTGGATGATTTGAGGGGTGGGGTGGTCAAAAATCGCCAAAAATAGATGACGTAATTTATGAACAGCCCCTATGTACATTTGCACTGCATTTAGTATTTTCGTACTTACTAAATAACAGTTTTAGGACTTTAAAAGTTAAGCACAGTTAGTGTTGTTATGGTTGATTTCAATATGCTTCGCGAAGAATCAAGAATGTTTAATCCATCATTGTAGTGCGAGTGTGGTAGAAGGGATCGGCATACTGAGCTCGCACGGCCTGCCGCAGCGCGTAAAATACCTAAACTCGCTCAACGCCGAAATGTAATAGCGCTCTTAACGTCAGTAATGCAGTCTGAATCCGATCGGTACCGTAAAACGGGGTGAGTAGGTTTCGCGGGGAGAGGTGGGTTATGAATGGGGAGAGAAGGTTTGAGAGGGGGGTGAGAAGGGATTTTAAGGCTACTGCTACAAAAATAATGTATTCCAATTTAAAATGGAGCTATAGTAATACGCATAATAAAAAAAATCGATCCAACAATCTTCCAAAATCACCTTTGTATGAAAACCGCTCTCACCCCAAACACGAGGCACTACGGGGTGAGGTGGGTTTTCCTCTTTATCGTCAAAGTTATGAAATGGAACTACCCAAAATAAAATTATAACTAAAATACAAACGTCCGGAACACTTATTATATACACTATTCAGTTTTCATATGTAAAAATAAAATGTTACCGAGGTTTGAATTTCAGTTTTGACCCTACTCACCCCATTTTACGGTACATAAAGTTCACCATCATTGTATAAAATAAAATATACAGTCGGTTGTCCCTAACGCGAGCAGGGTTAGATTATTGGCGCCCGTCTTGGCAGAAACGGCCGGTTATTTTTAACTGGCACAGTTAACCGCGGTTACAGGAATGGCGGAATCAGGCGCCATTTTATAATCTTTAACCATCAGTTATATAATTTTTATCCGCCCTACTTTTAAGACATTAATATACAGATTTATTGGAGATTAATGGGTTTAGCGACGGTGCTACGTTAACTAATGATTTTAACTGAAATAGCGATGCATTGGCGTCATTTCCAAAGTTGGATCATTTTATATATAGGTGTTCGGGATAAGTATATTTAGATAATTTAAACTTGTTCTTTGAGGTGGTTCTCAAGAAAGTCTCCTGATACTTTCGAATACTTCATTTTAATCATTTTAAAGCATTTCTGTAACATGTACAATACGTACGCTGAAGAAGTCTACACAGCATGATTTAAGTGTCACTCGATCACATACACAATCGAAGTTAAGGATGACTCACGTTAGAACGGGCCGTGTCCGGGCCGGAGCTTCCGGCGTATCGTCTTCTATGGAAAGCATCACGTGATCACCTGTCATGTCATAGAAAAGTAAGCGCCGGAAGCTCCGGTCCGGACACGGCCCTGTCTAACGTGAGTCATCCTTTACTCTGTCATTTTCAAATATACTTTGAATTAACATCAAATTTTAGGTACATGAAGATTCTACTAACATAATTATAGGTACCTGGGACTAGTTTTCGTAGGTTTCGTTGCGTTGTAAACTAGTAAGAGACATAGATATATTCGTAATTAAGGTACGTTAATTTTGTAGTGAATGTTGTCTAGAGGCCTGCATCTATTTCAGATCTGGTGAATATACGGCTCGCGTTGGAAGATATTATGACTGACCCGGTTTATGCACTATCCAGTAGGGTTGCGGAGAGGAGAAATTATCAATACAGTAGTTTATGTGAGAGTTACGTAATGAAGGGCATTAAAGTATGAACGAACCCACTTTTCCTGTAAGGGATTACCTTGACTAAATTCCAACTTTTAAGTAAGTATAAAGTAATAGTCACTAATCTAATCTGTAAACGGAAAGACAGTCATCTTGAGGGTAACGTCTACCGTGAAAAACGAAATTCCGTTATAGACTCTCTATCACTCTTGCATATTCGAGCGATAGAATGATAACGAAATTTCGATTTTCGCGCAAGTCCCTGTGGTGTGTTAGGACTGCTTTTCTTGGATCATCGGCAAATCTTTTTTCTTTATTTGTACATCGATATATTTTGACTTGCACAACCCTGACCGGCAGTGCAAGTGCAGGCGAGTATTTATACCGCTCTGGATTCTAAATGGGATGCGATTCTGGGGCAGCCCTGCTTGCTTCCCTGGTGCCCTGCTAGATATAAGCAAGCTGAAACGTTTTAATGTATGTACATGTCCAAAATTGCTCTGTCACAGTCAACGTTGTAAGTAAGTAAGTAATATTTTATTTGTGAAACACAGGTTATAATACAGATGACAGTGAGTTGATATAGTACTCTGTGATCTACCATATAGGTGTACAAATATTTAGTCTTATATTTGTACACCTTGCCACAGGATCTAAAAGATGGCGTTAGTAGAGCTACTTTCTTACAAAAGGGTCACCTTCTAGATACACCGCCATACATTCCTTACATCGCGCTTATGGAGTTCCGAATGTCAGTTGCAATATTATACAACTCCTAATCAATTCTCATTGAAGTCCTAAGACATAATACCCGCTTGGAGACGAAGAACCTAATGCATAACCTTTCTACGATCCTAAATCCCTTTTAAATCTCTCCCAAAAATTGTAGTAGGAATAAATAAAAAAAATATAAATAAAAAATTTGACCTTGTGACTATGTCGTAGTCGCTTGGTAGGGTGCCCAGAAGGCTGTGAGCGCATTGCCCCGCTGGATGGCAATGCTGGTCCGTTGGGAAAAATATTGGCAAGACCTCTGGTCACCAGAAGCTTCTATGAGGCGCTTTGACATCTCCTCATAGAGGCGTCGTGTGCTAGGTCCCCACGGCCCCAAGGTTCCCACACCAAACGCCGCAAATATGTAGCTACTACTTACATGTTTGTGTGGTCATATTTGCGGCACTTGAGGCTTTCGGCCGAGGATGCGGCTGCACCAGCGCCAACTTTAATAAAATACATCACAATGCTTCTCAATCTCTTCGTCTCATTAAATTTCACGTATCAAGACGACGGTATTTTAGTTTTTTCGACTTTGACACTAATATTTGTTATTTTCGCCCATCCTGGAAATAAGCCTTGGTTACTTAGTAGATTATAGTTTCTATGAATCACGACAATAATAGAAAACTAAAACTATAAAATAACATCAACATACTCTTTGTTGCGCCATGCACCGGAAAAGAAAAGGACAAATCGATTATACAGAGAAAAGTACACCACACGCACCCCGGATATCGTTGTAGCCTTGTCCCTGGCCCTGTATTATTTACCTACCCTGTATTCGATTAATAATCGTCTCTAAACAAGCCAGTGTAAAATACGCTATTGTAACAAAAGCTATCAATGCAGCTCGAAGATTTAACACGCTACGTCAGAACCGACAAATGCTCATAAGTTTTTAACGTCTTATAAATCGATGAACACCGGTAGCATGCACGAAAAAGTGTCACGTTGTGGACAGATCTCCATGGTAACGTTGTGGACAAATCTCCATGGTAACGTTTTTCATCAATGTTTTCTTATGGCGTTATCACGCAAAATTACCGTCCGACTTTACAGACAACCATATTTTTTACTTCGGCTTTTCTCTGGAGATTTTTGATTTCAAACTTGGTGTAGTTTTTTAATCATGATTGCATTTCGTAATTGAAAAAAAGAAAGCTCTTTGAAAAGATAAGACCGTCTGGACAAATTTTGCGTGAGTCGCAGGAAGATTTTTAGGTATATGATTTTTGGGCAGAATCTAAATTAAGAAAGACCAGGCGTAAATTATTTTTTTACTGGTACCATTATTTTTTTAAATATTGGTAATAGTGTTGTGTAGAACCCATTCGGTATTATACAGGGTTACTTTTTTACCGGTACAATAAATTTTACCACATCATTGGTATCGATAATAGATCACATTGCACAAATAAAAAAAATTTTTTTTTTATTTCGCATCAATTAATTTATCCTTCACCAATTTAGTAACTTCTGGTTGCACTAATTACAAGGTGTCAACGGTATGAGGTAAAAGGGGCGGGGCGGGGCGAGCGGCCGGCGGAGCACGATTTGACAACTGTTGGAGACTAAGAACGCAACCTCATTAGATAGGTTTTATTTTTCTGTTCTTATTGACATGTGTTGTCACGTCACTTCTTGATTTCCTTCAAAAATACGTTTGTGTTATTTGTTCCCGTTTTATTTAACTCTCACTTATCTTACAAATAACCATCAACAACAAAGCATCCGGGAAACTGCGAATGCAAAGTGCAACCCTTTGACCGATAAGACAGTGCGTATGACGAAATTAAACGTGAAAATTACTTGGAAAGAATCGAAGCAAACGTACAAAAACGGGCACGGCTTTGTTTACAAAACCACGGACAGCATCTTGAACATTTACTTAAGTATGTGAATTAGTACGAGAAATGGACTCCATTAATTAGGTATGTAGGGTAGATTTCAATCATTGTACATAGTTGATTCCAATTTTTTTAATACGCCTCAATGAAAAATGTTGCAGACTTACTTCGTAATTTTATCAGATTTCGAGACCTTTTGTCATACTTCACACAAAGCAACATCTTCATTTTGACGGTCCTAAGCCCGTGCAAGTATGAAGGGGGTGGATTTCATCACCAAAAATTTCACCATACAAAAAAATTTTTTTTTTAAATGTTTAGTTTAACACGATTCTAGCTGGGTAAAGTAATAGGGGGCTGTATATTGAGGATATTTATGGTATTTATACAATCATTTGTGGCTTATATTTGAAGTTATCGCTTTCGGAAAATAAAAACGCAAGATGGTGATGACAATCATGGTATGGTAATGACTCTTTTATAGACGGTAATGACACTGCATGTACGGTAATGACGATTTGGGAACGAATTTATATATGTATTAAAAACGTATTAAAAAAACAAAAACTTTTTTTAATTGTAAGGCTTTAGAACTTTAATAAACATTACAAATAACATGTTTTTGAACATAAGACTAGCTACATAAATTATTTTTAGAAAATTATAAAAAATACATTTTATTCATATAAATAAATATATAACAAGTATTTTTATTGTATAATTTTAAATAATTTATATTCCGAAATAGGCAATTTATGTATTCATTTATTTTTTTGGGTTTTTTCAATGTTAAATCATATTAACAATATTGTACTCTTATTATCAGTTTAAACCCGCATCTTCTTTTATCTACTGCATAACTTGGTATTTATATCATATTATAAAATTGCTGGCTTACCAGTGAGCTTAATTTTTATGATATATTACTTTTTTTTGATAATTTGATTCATTGCATAAGTTTGTATTTTTGTTGTTTTATAAATTAACTTTAAAATAGCTATAATGATTTAAATCCATATATATATTGTTTAATAGCTAAACATTAATATATAATCAGTGTTTTATAAGTTGCAAGACCCCTTCTTGTAATGCATGTCATAAGTTACAAAATGTTAGGTATTGGGTCCGGTGACTACCCAATGGTATAATTATTAATTGCTGTAATTATATACATCAATTAATATAATATTATCAAAAAACATAAGGCCATTACGATAGTGAGCCAGTACCGTAGCCTATGGTCGCTTAAAACTTAATATATGTTGCTTGTTTAAATACTTTGTTTTAACACGACTAACATGCAATTACAGACTCTAAGTTGCACGATTTACATTATTAGATATTAAAAAATAAATATTTGTATGTTCTAAGTTCTAAGTGACCTAAATTTTGCCTACTTCAGTCAAAATGTTATTTAAAACTAACCATCCTCTAGTGTGAAAAAAATAGTCATATCTTCTTCTACATTTATTCTACATTTATAAGGTAGACATTATATAGTGTTAGAAGACATAGAGAACGTTTTTCAAACATACAGCTTAATTTCATAATGAATTATAGCAAAATAACTAGAAAAGTTTCTGAGAACCGTCATCACCATACACATGAAATCATCACCGGTCGTCATTTTTTCCCGGTGATGATGGGTATGGTGTTGACGATTTGAGAGTTTCTTGTTTTTATTTCTAGAATACGAATAATAGTAGTTAATGTCTATGCTACACAATAAACTTCATGTAGTTTGCCATTCATTTCAATAATTATTTCTAATATATCATTAGTAACTTTTTTTAAACCAAAGCATAACGGTGATGATGCTCTGTTGTGACAAACTACGTTTTACAAATTTGTTCGTAATATTTCTCACGATTCAATGATGTGACTTTATAGTGAAATCATTTTTGGCATTCTATATTAAAGTGAAAAATAGGGCAAGGACCTTTAGCGGTATTTCGTTGTTTATACACGGAGATAAGCTCACATTGACATTACCATGACGGTGTTGACAAATATTCGTGACAAAATTTTAAATATTTTTAAATGTACTTTCTCGGTGAAGGAATTATTGCATATTTTCCCATGTGTTAAACAACAACATGGAAAAGATATAAGTAAAAGAAAAATCGCAATCGTACGATAGGTATGCTATAATTTTCCCTGCAAACAATAAGGTTCCGATTTTTCCGGTAGACGGTGATGATTTTAGACACATAAAACATTTTATATAAAAAAAAATATTAAGTTATTGGAGATGGTAATTGAAGGAACATGAAGATAATAGTTCTTAAAAACATATAAAAAAGTTGCAACTCGCACAACCTACTAGTTTTTTTTATAAAGACCGAACCATAAGTTTTCGCAGGATTTTGAAATCCACCCAAGGAAGAATTGGGATCAAGTAGTATTTTTTTATGTCAATACGTGTGCCGCCGCCGCTCGCTAAATCGCGCGCGATGACGTAAACAAACAGTTGCCAGTTCGTGCGTTTGCTAATTGATGCGTAAGGCATCCACATTTTCTAGTACTTTAGCGGATAAGTTCGGGCATTGGTATTTTTGTTTTTTTGTTCCCAAATAGTAGTAACAAAGAATGCTGGTATTTTTTATTATTGGCAACAATTACGTATGTTGATTTATTGTACTGGTAAAAAAGTAACCCTGTATAGATGGTCAAGTATATCTTGTCAGTAGAAAAAGGCGCGAAATTAAAATTTTCTAAGACGATATCCCTTCGCGCCTACATTTTTCAAATTTGCCGCCTTTTTCTACTGACAAGATTTGCTTGACCAACTTTAGTTACATTTGTGATAGTCTTGATAAAATCATTCAAACCAGAACAGTTGAAAGTCAAGAACAGAGAGAGAAGAGATTTTAGGTATTTAGAAGACCTTGTAGAATATCTATACAAGGGTCTATGATTTAACTGGTTTACATGAAGCGAAAAGCATCTAGGAATATCGATATAATTGAAGCAGGTGATAAATAGGCAAAGACAATGGGATGAGTTTTTTCCGCGGCTGAAGCACGCGATGTGACGACGATCAGCCGCTGATAATAGACAACAATTGTTATGGTTCCATCGATTCTGTTACATCCTTGGGATATTGTTGTTATGCCAGGGCACTGTAGAGGTGTAAAGGGCATTGATAAGCTAGAGATATACCTTCTCATCTCCAGAAAGACCGTGGTGAGACGGGACGACAACACTATTCCATGAAAATTGTGCTCAGTATCACTATCAAGGCAGGGGGCAGACCTCCGCCTTCCTGTGGCCTATTTTATAAAGCTACAAGTTACAATTTACAAGCGGAAGTCTCGTTCTAATAGATAGGGTTAGAAAGAGACTTCCGCTTGTAAATTGTAACTTGTAGCTTTATAAAATAGGCCACTGGTGGTCCACTGTCAAGAGACCTGAAGACGAAAACCACCAGACGATTGTTTGAATTTGAAAGTCACATTCCTGAACTAATCAATAAATAATTAGGGGACAATCGAACTAAGCAAGATGAAAGTGAATAAAAAAAATACATTATTCCATAACTCAGGAACACACAAATAAATGCCCTTACCTTGATTCAAACCCGGGACCTCCTGCTTTGTAGGCACGGCCACTACCGACTAGGCTAGGTTGCCGTTAATTGATGGATATTTGCAAACCTTACAAATATTGCAATTCATTGTAAATCAGGCTCATCAAAACTATCTTCCGTAAGAAACCCTAACTTTACTGTTGGTTCCCAAGTTCTCGGGGCTCGCCGTAACACCACATGTCAATTGCGCCATGTCAAATATGACAATCAATGGGGATAAAGTGCCTCTCCTGCCTGCGAGTGTGGACACCCAGACCAGACCATTGAACACAATGAACACAGTCACATAGTGCTGGAATGTCCCCTCACAAAATATATGGGCCATGTGAATGACTTCAATATCCTGGCTGAAGAAGCGGCTGATTTACCTGAGTAGGGCGAAATTTTAATATTAAGTTGTTAGCATAATATTCTATAAATTTTTGTATCCAATGACATGCAACGAAGCCATACGATAAATAAATAATAATAAATAAATAAATAATTCGCACCGTGGCTTTAAAAAGTAACATATTCCAGTTGTTTTCGTTACCATTAAATTGAGCCAAACACGAGGTAGCCAAAGATATCAAACAATACAACAAATTACATTTTAATAATTTCGGTTTAGTCAACACTTCAACTCGTAAGTTGTCGACCAAGCTACATTTGCGGTCGACGAAATCTAAAACGTATCATGCTGCTAACCTATGTAAAGTTAATAGAGTTCAAAGACATGGAAAACGGTTGAAAATGTAACTTTGTCCAGGTTTGCATATGCAAGGTGTTTGATGGAAGTTCGTGTAAGCAGTTTTTATAATGCATTCCTGGGTAAATACCTGTTCGAATATTGTCGAGTGAATCAACTATTTCTTGTTGTTATTCTGTTCCGTCAGCCAGGTGACAATAGCACCGTTTGTTAGAAGAACTCTTGTACCGCGTTAGGTTATCGTGCTTGGTTAATGTCCCATTGTGGAAACACATATAAACCAAACATATTTTTTTTTGATAGTGTCCTTATTAAATATCACAAAAAAATATGTTTGGTTAAATTAAATGCCATGAAACCAGGATTTAAAGAGTGACCCAGGCGACCGTAACACCCATTTATAATAGATAGAATTACGGCAATGTTCTGCCGCTAGAGTGCAGCACTAGCACAAACTGTTAACCCCCTATGCAGAGTTTTGCGTAATATTCCCTATTGAACAGAGGAAAATCTTACAATAGGAGAGCTGTGGAGTCCATAAAGATTCCCTGGGACCTGTTTTATCAAGCTGTCAATAGGGTATTTGACTGTATTTAAAATAAATTATTTTACACCATGCATGAAATAAAACACCAAAGGATTAATAGAGAAACAGACAGCAGTTATTTTTAGACACAATTTCTATTTTATAACCCGTATAAAACTTAATAGTAGGTATTTTGATTGTGACGTCACATGCTAGTGTTTCTTATAAATTCCATAGTAGCAAAATCGTTTTGACAGTTCGAAAAAATACTTTTTTTGACTAGTAGTCAAATAGCATTAATGTAAATAAATAGCACTAGCATGTGACGTCACAATCAAATTACCTGCTCTTTATAGTTTTATACGGGTCTTAAAATATAAATTGTGATTAAAAATAACTGCTGTCTACGTTTCTCATATTAATCTTATGGCGCTTTATTTCTTGCATGGTGTAAAATAATTAATTTTAAATAAATCCTACAGTCAAATAGCCTATTGACATGAGACTGAGTTATTCGTGCATGTAAATGCATGATAAGTTCATAAGTTCATAGAATGACTTCAGTTAGATGTCCTGATATCAGTGTACGTTTGAATTGGCCTGTATGTCTGTGTATGACCTAACTAGCCCTCTATCTTCGTAACAGGTATATGAAAGTTAGATACAAAGTATACTCGCTGATACTAGTATATTGCGTCTAAATATACCCGCTGCACATTTCTGCGCGATGAGTAGACTTGATCTGGTGACCGCAGACGCATATCCGGTGCCAATGTTGGGGCCAATGTTTGGGAGAACTTGCATAAGTAAATGATGGTAACGCTTAATATAAAGAGACGTTTTATTCTGTCATTGTTATGCTGTGCGAGAATCATCCAATAGCATTGGTTATTTTCTCCACTCCGCTGGATTACAACCAATGCTAGTCTTCGCTCGTCTCCGCTTCAGCAGGCGTGGCTCACTCCGCGATTTCGTAGCTTTGCAACAGGTAGCTACAAGTACATCCGTCCCACACCAATTTTGGTGGCTAGCCATAAGCCGCGCGTGGCGCTGTCGCCACCTAGCGGTCATATCTGTCCTAATCGTAACAGACGCGTTTTGTTAGAGAGTGAATCTTCTGTACCTAGTCCTATGATTTATTCTGTGGCTTCAGCAGAAAGGTAGCCTAACGCGAGTAAAGGACGACTCACCTTAGACCGGGCAGTGTCCGGGCCGGAGCTTCAGGAGCTTACTTTTCTATGACATGATAGGAGATCACGTGATGCTTTATGCTTTCCATTGAAAACGATGCACCGGAAGCTCCGGCCCGGACACGGCCCGGTCTAACGTGAGTCATCCTTAACGGGTCTATAATACGACTGCACTCCTCATAACTTCAACCTCGTATAATATCGGGTGGAACAGAATGAGGGACTTTTATGCAAACGGGGAATTGTTTAGGCTACTTACTTTATTTTTCACTTATTAACCACGTTAATATTTCTAGCCGTTTGTGAGATATAGTTTGTTAAACATTAGTGCAAAAATTTGCATGTTTCAATTTCAACCCTAGCTAGTACATCCGAGCATCGAATGTAAAGTCAAGTTAATGACATTGTGTCAATTTAAAATGTAAATAACTTTGTATTAGTATGGTTGTCACTGAAAAAAATATTTAATTTTAATGATTTTGTTTTACTTTTTAATCCAGCTCTTACGATTATAATAACTCGATTGTAGATCACTCAGATAACTCTATCCTTTCAGCTCGGTCTTTAGAAATGTTCCGCCCTGTATATGGTTTTTCATTTAAGATACAATGAGACCCATTTACTGCATGAGATGTGAGTGACCCGTCTCACCACATTCCGGCTCTCACCAGACAACGTGTCAGCCCAACATTGGGCCCAACGCCGTTGCTGGCAGCGCCGACGGCCAGGAATAGCCACATTGTCTCCCTGACTACCTTGACTGACATTTATTTATGGATTGATTGTAAGCTTTCTGTATTATCTAACAGTCTTCGACGGCATAAAGACAATGCAATGTAGCTTTGGATTTGCATCAGTAATGTAATTATCGGATTAAGAGCATCATACGACGAAACGACGACCTGTCTGGCCTAGTGGGTCGTGACCCTGCCTATGAAGGCGATGGTCCTGGGTTCAAATCCTGGTAAGTGCATTTTTTTGCGATGTGCATAGATATTTGTTCCTGAGTCATGGGTGTTTTCTAAGTATGTAGATACATATTTAAGTATTCATAAATATGTTAATATTACCGTTGTCTATAGTCCGACAAGAAATTGTAGAAAATTATTGAGGGCGCCACTTCCTACGTAACCGTCACATTTTTGACGTAAAATGCTTAAATATGGCAACAAATTAGTATGGACATTTTTTAGTTCCATTTTATTTTATTTCTACGATTTTATGTCGCACTGTAAGTAGATACCTACTCGCAACACGAGCCTTATTGAGCTTACTGTGGAACTTAGTGAATTAGTATAATAGTAGTATTTATTATAACTACACATCGGTAACTCGTGGCATTTAGGTAGCACTTAAAAGATTAGTGATGAGCACACATCGGTAACTCGTGGCATTTAGGTAGCAGGCACAGACTAGTGATGTGACAATGTTCTTCCTATACGAGTCGAGAAAAAAAAACCACTAAAAAACGGAAATTAATTAAAGTAATCTTTTAAGTGCTACCTAAATGCCACGAGTTACCGATGTATAATTATAACTAGTTGTAAAACTTAGGAACATTGATTTAATAGTGATGATAAGTCTAATATTCTTAGGGGTCATCCATTAATTACGTCACACGAATTTCTAGGTTTTTTTACCCCTCCCCCCTCCTTGTCACACTTGGTCACATTTGGCAAACCCCTACCCCCCTGGTGTGACTTCACATTTCTTCAACGAAATCGGCAAATATTTATTTAATATTTTATCAAAATAATTTTGACAAAAGAAATATTAGTAATTTTATAACCCAAACTGATTAAGAAATAACATTAAACGAATAAAAACGATTATCGTTTCAAAAACTTGTTATTTAAATGATAATTAGCGTATAAAATAATTTAAATACATTTTCGGTTACTGATGAAGTTAAAGTGACGTCACAAAATGTATGACTCCCCCCTCCCCCTTGTCACAACATGTCACATTTTCTTGACCCCCTCCCTCCCCCTAAACGTGTGATGTAATTAATGGATGACCCCTTATGTCGCTTTCGCCCCTAAAATGGAGTTTGAGTTAATCTTCGGCCGCATTATTCGGTTCATCTGTACCTATCTGTTCGGTGCAATGCACCTAGTAAACCATTTTAAAACGCTTCAATTAAATTAAGAGGGAAAGATGAATCATTTCCTAGGCAACTAATTCCTTAGAAATGTCCCACCGTCCCACCATGATATATTTTAATGACAATGAGAAAACGTAACCTGATGTAAGGTGGTGGTACAGGTGCTCGACGCGGTCCCAGTACATGTCATCTTGAAACTTAAGTCATTGTCAGCAGGGTATCATCTATTGGGCATTAGCATGTCGAGCACTAGTACCATCACCTTACCTAAGAAAGTACCTACTTGAAAAGTTCTGGAGTAGCTTTTACAGTGTTGCAACTAGACAAACACAATAAAACATATTTGCCGATTACTCGGCACTTTAACTGAATAATTCGGCCGAATATATATTTTTTTTTTATTGCAGAATATGAACATTGCAGGAACTTATATGCCGAATACTGAATAAGTAATTACCGAATATTTGGCCCATTTCTATGATAAATTAAACATCGCTTCTAAATTATTGCGCGTGCTTCAGTTGATATTAACATTAAGTCAAATATAATAACAGGTGTATAAACAAAATAAAAATACGAGGCGACCACCCACCAACATAAATATGATCCCTTAGAAGCGCTGCTCATTATATTGTCTTGCATTTTTTTTTTGTTTCATTAAATCTTTTTTATATAATTAGAGACAAACACGCGTTCGAAAATACTTATGTAAAATATAGGTACAGATGCAATATATATACAGTGGTACTACTAAACGAAATTAATAACTAGCTTAAATCTAAAATAGGCCCTTGAGGCATTGTACCAAGGATGCTGGCGGCATTTCCTCGCTGTATGGTAGGTACAGATGTAGTGCATAATTATTTTCCTTCGTATTTTCACGGAAACGTACGGACGTGTCTTGCTATTTCAGTCAGTCTCGGTACAAAATGTACTGAGGTTGACTGAAGTAGCATGACATATACGAACGTTTCCGAGAAAATACGAAGGAAAACAATTATGCATTACATCTGTACATATGTGTGAAATTCTTTGATTCGATTGTCGGGCTTACTCCGTAAAGGGATGAAAATAAATACAACAATTTATATTAAATAGGTATATATTAAATTTAATTGCACCTATAACATCGAGGGGCATCACCCACTTACACTAACATTATTGTCAGACATATTCAAGGCCTCTTACATTCATTTTGACAGGAATTTGTAAAGCAAGTGTCAGTCTACAAGAGTATCAAACTGTAAAATTATTGATAATTATGTTTGGCCTGTCGAAGTATTTTACATATTACGCAAGCGTAGGTTTTACCTATCAAAACTACGAATTTTTTTTTTATGGCCTAGAGCCATTTAAACCAAATCTTATAGAACAAAATTCTAACAGGTAAATCTATGCTGGCGCCATCTATTAAATCCTTTGACAGTTGCTAACCCCGCTGATACAAACGTAAAATTGTACATAGCAACAATAACATGAATGAGCAATGTAACATAAAACAGTCGTCCAATAAATACGTATTTATACTTTTGTTATAACAAAAAAGTAAATTTTTACATAATTATGCAATAAAAATGTGTATAAACTGACTTAGTTTTTTTACGAACATGTACTAGAAGAGTAACTTCATACAAACATGATATTTCCCAAATAATTCCTGATGAATTGCTAGGGTTGTCACTCAACCAAAGGTAATTTCACCAATTATTAAATGTCAGAAGTTAAATTGTAATTACAGTCATTTTGCAACAATCTATTTACATACAACATTACGAAAAATTCAATGATTAATGTTTTTTCTGTGTATTCTTAAGTACATAGTTTGACACCCGTGTAGAAAAAAAAGAGTCTTTGGCTCAGAATAAGAAAGAAGGTTTGATCTCGCATTTCTTAGCACCATCTGGACGACGTAGATAAAAACATAATGATTCATAAATTATTTAAAAATAAATCAACAATATTTAATAAAATAAACAAAAGTATTAAAACTGAAGCATCAGAATGCTAACTTCAAATAGAGTTTTTAGTAGGTTTTGTTGTTGTTTATAAATATTTTTATAAAGAAAACATTATGAAGCCTCAGTTTTAACGAGCCTTTAGGCATAGAAGATATTTTTAGAACACATTTTCAAGACCTCTAAAGCTTTCAAATCACACCACCAAAACAGTTTTATGTTGTATATGAATCCATTCCAATATTTTAAACATTGATATAAAATCCGTACAAGAATACTTGTCACAAAGATATGTAATAGTAAGTAGTTAAAATATATTTGTCTTGAATGTACGTACATGTATGTAGGTAAAAGCAGGACGGAGCATAACGACTACATAATGACAGCTACACACCAAAAAAATATTGATAAACATTATGCTATAGATATACGAGGTATTATTTCTAGGTAACTTCTATACTGAAAATATCATAAGTAGAACGTAGTAAAATTCGATTATTTCCAAAATAGAGTAAATAAATAGATTTCTTCTTCCTATGTTTTTTCTAATTTTTGTATTCTGTATTTGTGCTTAACGAATAAATATTTTCTATTTCTATTTAGTGACAGGTGTGTAGCCATCTCCAATTTATTTTAATCGTAGGATTTGTTATGGTAACTATGTGTTTCGAGACCCGTTTTTACAATGAGTGCCAACCCTAGCTTTTATAGTTGGGCCAAACACTTGCTGCACACGAATACGTAGTGTGCTCTCTGTCACACTTACCTGCTACGGGCGGCTTCCTGTCTCTTTTTTAATTGCTTCGGGTGCAGTGCGTTTTTAACCGAACTATAACACTTGGAATTTCATATCGTCACTGAGGTTGGCAGTCAAAGTATATTTTTTACAATTATAATATTCTTTTAAGCAGTTTATAACATGTTACTAGAGTAACGTTATACTCAATTAAGTAGCTTAGAAAATTTACATCGATTTTTCATATAAATACACCTTGTACTTCCCACGGCATTATGTAGAACAATGATTTAATCATAATTAATTAAAATCTTATTTTAAACTTAAACATACATAAAATCTAACAAAAATAAGAATTAATAGAAGGTACTTTTTAGGAATAAAAATTTTAGAACTCAACAAAATAGTTAAAATAGCCCTTTGCTAACCCTACGCTTAGCGTTAACCATAAAATTCCTATTATTTACATATATCGATTAATTAAGGTATTATTGAACAAAAATAAAGTTTTGTTTTACAATAAGAAATATAGTAAACTTCAATAAGAACAATCCTAGGCGTATCAAGAGTAACAGGTTAGTCAGAATTTTGGAGAAGCTGAGAAACAATTCAGAAACAAGAATTTTACATCTATATATTTCAAGATTATTTACAACCAAATATACAGGTTACGCAGCTAGGGTAGACCGAGACGAAATAGATCACAGGGCGAATCGGATCAAAATAATAAATTCCGTTGCACCGTATGTCGCCTTTTTAGTTGGATCCCATTCGCCCTGTGATGCGATTCGCCTCGGTCTACCCTACTTTAGTATATTACAAACTACATTGCATCTCAATGTATCAATAGGTACAGTTAAAAAATATTCATTCCGACCATAAAAAGGTAAAAATCAGTCACATATTTCCATGTTTTTGTGGTTTTTACGATTCCTAATTTTAAAATCTTGGATGAGTCTAGCGACATCTAGATATGGGATTTATAATTAATGTATTTCAAATCTGAATTTGAATCCCAATGTCTTATCTTTGCAAATGTATCATCTACAGCAGCCTTTACATCGTAAATCAGTACGTATTGTTATGTCCGTAGAGTACATTTTCGAGACACATGGCAGTGATTGTGTGAGCCAGCGGGTGCAGCCGCCATTTTTGAGATCACTTCTTTGCGGCCAGAACTCGCTTATGAAAGGCTTTATGTAAAAAAGCTAAAGCTATGTCCACCTCAATGCTTCTATGCTCAAATTACTTACATCTTTTTTAAGTGTGACTAACACCATAGCTCATACACTAAAGTTATTTTGCGTCGCTAATGACAATCACATAGCTAACATGAGTTTTGAACATGATGAAAGGTGAAGTAAAATGAAGCTAAAAACATAGTGGCGTGGACATAGCTTAACGAATAAAAAGTAGTTTGCACTGTTAGGCCTTAGGCCACCAATACATTGTGTAAAAACTACCGATAGTTTAACTCTTATGCGACGCTCTATATGTGGTTCATTCTGCTAAGCAAATTAATAATGCGTATAAACTCACCTACATATAACACCTCACGCTCACATGAGTACTATCTTCACGACAATTACATTTTAAACATAATCGGTGCTTTTTAAATGGCAAAAGCCTCAAAAAAGTCAGTCTTAGTCTTAGTCACACCCCTGACCAAGGCTCACCCTTCGATTGAGAATAAAAGCACCAATAAAAAAGGCTGAACAGACTACGCGACATCTTACATTTAATTTATGGTAGTGTCTGACTCGACTTTTGCTAGAATTCAGCAAGCCTCGTCCTGCAACTACTCCATCAAGCATTTTTTTCCGATTTTCGCAAATAATACATCGTAGTATTTAACAAGTGTTTGAACACATTTTTAATGTAGGTTATCTACGTAGTCTGTCGCCCCTAAGCCTTCACAGCATCGACTGCGGATGGACTTACTACTAAACTATCCGTGTACAGTAAACAATATAAATCACATGATAATTTCGCTAACTACCCTTAACGTAGGTCACTTTCAAGAGTTAATGCACGATATCACACAGAGCTCCCGGCACCTCGATCTGAAACAAAAGAAAAAGAAAATTAAAATAAAACTAAAATTAAGAAAAAAAAGGAATCTTCGAAAGGCTAAATAACTTCTCAAATATCACACAGAGGGCTAAAACAAAACACTTTCAAAAGGACACCTTTCACACAAATGTTAAACTAAATCGAATCAATACATCAATGATTTCAGTAGGCTTCTCATATAGATAACTTTATCCACGTGATAAAATAACCGTCACATTTTAACACCGCGGGATTGAAAATGACATACACAATTTTATGTCACGTAGACAAGAACGACCATAATATTTGTAATTCCGTACAAGGCTATGATATCACAAGATGCAAAGATATAACCTTCTTTTTTCGTTATTAACTTTCTTCGTTTTTATATTTTGACTTCTACTCGTACTTTAGAAACCGTGACACATAAAATGTGAGGGGCACATTTCTGGCACTTGCATTTGAAATCCCATACAAGACGTTACACAATTGATCGAGTACGAGTTTTAAATAAGTAATACCTTCTACATCGGATACGCAGGACAGAAAAGCTTTTCAAGTAGTGTTATTGCCAAACTTTTCTGACATCAGGTGAATCGTGAATCAAATCCTGATGTCAGAAAAGCTGCTAGAGCCCGCA
Source organism: Cydia splendana (assembly GCF_910591565.1). Lineage (NCBI taxonomy): Eukaryota > Metazoa > Arthropoda > Insecta > Lepidoptera > Tortricidae > Cydia > Cydia splendana. Next base: position 12,113,126 of record NC_085979.1, on the reverse strand, counting down.
AAAGCTATCTGCACCGACAATAACAGAACAAAGTGTGGCGGTATCATTATAAACGTCATATTTTCATATACATTTGATATGCATGGTGACATTTACACACTTTGTTCATTGAAAATGTCAGATTGGTCCGACTCTTGACATCCGGTTGCAACTCTAAAGGTCCTGTCGGTTTGTGTTTGAAGTTGAATAGTTACTGCGCCGCAGTTAATTATCAATTAGGCCGCGGTATGTAAGGCCTGCAGTAGAATAAGGAAACAAGAGACGAGAGATACACATCATAAACTTAACATCTCTCCTCAAAAATTTAGAAACTAGCTAACGGTCAAAGGTAAAAGGATTAACAATTTTTAAACTGGCTTAGAACATTTATTAAGCTTACATCCTAAGCTTTAGTCTTATTATTTTAATTTTATAATGTAATTTTTGATGATCATGATGACAAGATAAACATAATTTTGACGAATGTAGCAAATCTATAATGTATTTTTTATCTTGAAATAAAGAAATCTAAATCTACTAAGCCAATCCAAAGTTTATTATAAATGAGATTTATCTATTTATGAAGTGAGCACTTATTTCTCTGACTGGATAGTCTAACACACTTTGATGACCATATTCCTATTTACTGAACTTTAGACATCTAAACTGGTTCACTAAAGACGATGCCGTAAGCGATCATCAGGCCATAGTCACTCGTTCTCCACCAGTTCCCAATCAGGCCATTCTATAAAATCCGCTCACCAAAATCTCAGCAAGAACTGTGCCGCTTGCATAACCGCGGAAGCGCGGCGACCGACTTTCACACTTATGCAACTCCAAAACTTATGCAAGACCCACAGACCCAATGTCCCACTGAGTTACATAATGCTAAACTTGACTGATAGAAAGTGGCGCGCGGGAAATGTCAATAATGACCACTGACACACATTTTGATGATGACTTGGATTTTGATGCTGTTGCAGAAATAGTAAAAAATCTTCCGAAGGTCAGGCGCAAGATGGATTATTCTTTGCAAGCGGGCGTTTTTTGCAAGTGTCTTTAGAAAAGGTTTTAAATCGTAAACCATTCACGACATATTATTTGCAATATCCTACTATACTCGTACTAATGCCTACTGTACTAATATTATAAAGGCGATTGTAACTATGTATGTCTGTCTGTAGCCATATTGATAAAAGTTGGTATGGAGATAGTTTGAGGTACAAATTTCCCCATAATCACCTTCGGTCTCCATAAGCAGACCACCCTGATTGTACGGTCAGGGAATATGATTTATGTGCCACTTCATACCTAAATTATCTAGTCACAGTGACAATAAATGAGATCCCTAGCGACTTTTATATTATAAACTGAAATAAATGTCATAATATGTACTAAGAAAAAGTGACCAAGGCCTCCAGTGCCCCATGCTGTAATCGAACCAGCGTCCTCTGCTATCGCGGCAGGTGCCTGTGCCATTCGGCCACCGGGCCACAGCGGCATAGGTCGAATTTCTTCAAGTATATGCACTTCTTACTGAAAGCTTATGGCGCCCCCTGGCCATCCCTAAGGTAGAACAGTATGGTTTGACCTTCTAACTGGATCATCTCAGGTGATACCGAGAGCTTGATGAGATTGATGCGAGGGCTTGGTGAGGCTCTCATATTGATTGTCATTTTGACAACGTAGCTACAGTATCAAATTCTTGGACTGTTCTTGTGTAAATTGCTTAAATTCAGATAGATATTTAAAATAGTATCTCAATCATCTGACTCAAATCTTGCTTGCGATATTACTAACAAACACGCACAACCATGCAAGTTCAATAAAAGTTTGTAAAAATGGATACATTCGACAGTATATTCCTCTTGTCATATCAGGTAGTCCCGGAAGCTGAGAGCATGTATCTAACGCTAGAGTTCATTCACCCCGAATTGCAGATGACGTTAAAATAACATAATTATTTGGAAGTAGCGAGAGACTTTAAGGTTTGTAAGAATTTGTTACTTTAGTTAATAGGCTTAAAAAATGATATTTGTAGTAATGTACAGGTAGCAAATTTTGTTTAACCCTCGTGCTTCAAAATTCCATTTTTCGAATTCAATTTTGGAACATTTCGCTTGCTCGGGTAACAATATTAGCACGAGAGGTTAAACAACAATTTTGCTTCCTTGTAAAACAAATAACTATTTCATCCCGTTCCATTCTTTCTTTCAACTCGCCCATTCTGTCGCATGCTTTCTTTCATCCTCTAACTAAGCTTATCGCCCGGCGCTATCAAAGTGCATCAGATGCGAGTGCAACGGCCGGTTTCGGGGGTCGATGAACCAGTTGTGTGATTTTTTTTTCGATGCGCGTACAGAGTGCGCGAGTTCTATGACCTTGGATTGCGTGAGAATAATTAGTTTTTTATAGAAATTAGAACATGGTTGTTTGTTATAAGTTAGTTTGTCATATTATTGTGTATTCCTTTAGTTTTGTTTTGCATGATTGTTAATTTTAAAGAATAATAATAATATATTAGGAAAAAAAATGAAATGGTGCCGTTAAAATAGAGAATTTTTACGGTAGATGTCGCTATACGCCTCTCTAAAGGTGACAGTCCATTTCCAACCGCACCTGCACTACTGTCAATTTTACTATGGAAATTGACAGTAACAGCGACGCGTTCAGTATCAGTAATGCAGCTGCGGTCAGAAATGGAATGTTACCCTAAAGCGTGTAAACCAAAAATAATGGAAAGATTCGCACGCTTCTGGTAAACTTCGGAAGCTCAGTAGGTTAAGAGCGATCGGACTGGTGATCCGAAAGGTCTCAAGTTCGAATTTGCCTGAAGTGATGAATTTTTCCTTTAACCCTTTACCAAGCTAAGGGATATATATTTCCCACATACGGCACTTCAAAACATGTGTTCTATTTTCGATGAGTAAGACTGACAATCGATTGTCATTTTTGAAATGTCAGCCTGGTAAAGGGTTAATATATTTTTTTTTATATAATACTTGATAAAAAAAAGTTTTTATGAATGTTGTTGTTTCTTAAGTAGATGTGGATTAATGCAAGGTAGACTAATTGATATAGGTACTCAATTAGTTACCTGCTTCATATAACACATTAATTATTATAATGTGTAATGATTAATGCACGAATGATTTAATATCTCTGGATAATACATGAACGATTAAACAATTATGTAAATATGAAAAAGATAAAACAAAATCCGAAATTGATTCGTAATACACACCGGATATTAACTTCCTAAAACTGACAATTAGGTTGGTAATTGAAACATATAAACTACTGGAAACTACTTAATTAATTGAAATAAGTTAATTCATCTGCATCATAGCGCATAACCTCCATTGTTTTTTGTCAGTAAGTTATATAACCCCCCTCCCCCAACCCCCTAATGCACAGGCGTTCGTAAAAGTAGGGATCAATGCAGATTTTCTTCATACATATTTTTATCTATTTTGGATTTGTTTTAAGTACTATTACTTATTGTCCGCCTGAGCTAACTTGAATTGAACAAAGTGAGGGTGTCATTATAAACATAAATATTTTCATAGAAAATTTAACGATGACATCGCCACACTTTGTATTTGCAAATGTTATGCAGAGTTGTCTTGGCTGACTCTATAGGTTTGTAGTAGTAGTAAACACTTTATTGCACAAAACATGTACATAACACAGAGAGAATACAGTAAATGTGTACAAAGGCGAACTTATCCCGTTAAGGGATCTCTTCCAGCTAACCTTTAAGTAACTGAGAGATACATATGAAATGGTAGTCAAACTAAAGTAAAATGTACAGGACGGCTTGTCGATTCGACATAACTCGTTCCGAACAAAAGTTGAACATAATGTCGAAGTGCGTACGCGCACCGTAATGTCAATGCATCCTCGAGCCATGCATGATCGGAGGCGGTATGACGTAACGATTATGAAGAAATGCGGATAAGTTGTTTTCATGAATGAGAATGTAAGTATGTCAAAAGAAAGATACTGTTGTATTGGTTGAAGTTTGGGTTCGTTTATAATGATTACTGTTAACAGGAAGATATTGTTTGTTATCTAATATATAAATATAAAGGTAATGATAAATGATGAAAGCTTTACTTTTAACTAAGTATAAGAAGGGTCGAGGGCATATGATTTTTTATATCACTACTTATCTATAATGTGCGTTATGCGTGCGTTACGATTAGGGCTTGCAAATATTCGAAACTTTCAAGTATTCCAATATTCGACTTTTTCTGACGGGATATTCGAATATTCGAATAATTATTCGAATATTTAAAAAAAATAAGAAAAGGAACGAAAATCGGTTTATTATCGTTTTATTCAAAAGTTTTTTTCACATATAGCTAAAATTAATAATATTTTGCAGAAACTTCCACTTAATCGACTAGATTTTATCATCCTACTCTGAGATGCCCACGTTTATAAAAGCAAGTAAAACGCAAAAATTAGACGTTTTCAATATTTCTAGATAAATCTTTTTATTATAAATGCGCCGTTGCGTGAATTAAATTAATATAACTTTAACCATCCAAACACGTATGTAAGAGAGAAAAGATTTTAGTAGATAATCACTAATCATTTTCTGATTTAAATTAACTTCTAGTCATTAAGGGGCCTGTAAAATGGCCTTTAATTCAATTGTATTTTAAATCTTTATTGACTTTATTTGTCTTGGCAAGTTTAGTTTTGATTCCTAATGGTCGGCTATTATATAAGTTATATAATTGGTATTGGAATATTTATGGGAAAAAGTTGGCTGACTACGGGCTGGATTATTCGTTAGCTAAAGGTGCATGGTTAGATTACCTAGTTCGGTAGGTTTGGTATGATCAAATTTGTGAATTGTGATAAAGGGCAAGGTTTAGACTTCGAATATTCGCTTAAGGTACGCTTGTACTCAATAAACAGAATGACCCTTTATCTTAAAACTTACGTAACGTTACTTGTACCTAGAAAAAGCATTAGCCGCACCGTAATAAAACATACTTTTAGATTTCGTTTTCTTTGAAATTGAGTTAGGTTTAACTGTATTCACGAAGCCTATTGAGAGAAATACAGTAAAAACATAATTTCCTTCGCATTTGGGTACCTACGGTTCCTCATTCACTGTTAATACCCGGCAAAACACACAGAAACTGTAACTATAGCGGATGAAAATAGATTTTACCTAGTAATAAAAAATATTCGAATATTCGAAACCTGAACGGCCGAATATTCGAATTGCAAGCCCTAGTTACGATCCCACAGTCAAACCGTGTAAACTGTTTTGTGGGACACTGTACTTGTATAAGCTGTATATTTTATATGTTAATAAATAATAAATGTATTTTTATAAATTTACGTAAAAAACCGCATGAAAATCCGTTCAGTAGTTTTTAAGTTTATCGCGAACATACAAACACACAAACAGACAGACGAGGCGGGGGGATTGTTTTATAAGGTGTAGTGATCAGGTACCTACTGTTTTAAGGTAAAATAAAAAGAATAACTGCTCATACTCACTAATTATTTCGCAACAATCTATAAATAGCACCTAGGTTGTTATCGTGATGTAATAGATATAAAAGCAAATGTATTTTAGGCACGCTAAAAATAAACACTAAGCTATATATAGAGAGCGATATGAACTCGGTCCAAAAACGATATTATCCTTATCGGTGTAGTTGTATTTGCTGAAATTCTATTGGTCCTTTTTATCTTTCACCTTTTGTACATTCATAGGGAGATAAGATATTATTTTATTTTGTGCGTACTATTATCCGACAGTAGTAGGACAGGATTATGTACTTTCCCGTCATAACAAATTGAAATTGAATAGATAATTGTTAAATACAGAATTATTCAATTACTCCTATAAATTACAGTATTATTATAACAATATGAAGTAAGTAATAAACCAATTTATTAATATTTCTAAGTAAAAATAATTAAAAATTACACACGTAACAACTGGTAGGTTTAACAGAATCTCATCATAAACTCAAACCATGAAGTTAAGAAGTCACCAAATAAACGAACCTATACACATTCAAAAATACACACAATCTCAGTTAAAATAACAACGCTTAAAAACATCAACAATTGTCTGCGTACAAAAATAATCGCGCGTAAGTCGCGGCGTAAAAACGCATCGCATCGTGACATTGCTTCGTACATCGTGACGTAACGAATGTAGGGCGCGCGGCCACGCCCCCGGTAGTTCACTGAGTGAAAGTGCGCCGCGCTGCGCTGTGTGAGATAAACGTAATGCGTATCTTCCCTGCTTTATACGAAGCTAACATATGGATAGTAGCTTTTGTTTTTGAATTTGGAACCTTTCCTTATTATTGTAGTCTGGCAACCCAATGTGTCAGTAGAAAGAGGCCAAAAATTCAAAAATTGTATGGGACACAAACTTTTTCAAATATACCACCTTTTTCTACTGACTAAAGTTATTTTTGTTCGTATAATCAAAATTCAAAGACCAAACCAAACCAGGACTGAGAAACCGGGAGTCAAACCAGGGATCCGGCAGATCTTATTGATGGTGGGTTCACTGTATTTTGAAAGGCCAGATGTAGCATAAATCCGGGACGAATGGAAGAGTGGTGAGACTTTTGCCAGTGAGACACAATATGCTTCGTATAATTAATATATGCAATAACATAATTAATAATTATGTACATATGGGCATTTAGTTCCAATACTTCTGATAGTTTTGATATAAGTTGCACCTGAGATACAGCCATTTCTCTTAGGCTTAACTATGAATATAAAATTAATCTATGACAGTTCTAAGCCAAGCAAAGTTTGCTTCAGATTTTAATGATATAGTTCAGTCGGCATCAGATAGATACATCGCCTTGACAATAGAGGAGGAGAGGAGCGGATATTTGTGAGCGCCTTGGCTGCTCCGATATATCTGATGATGACTGTACCAATATGATGTATGTAACGTCCTCTGGCCTACAGTTTCGCATGTCACACTTGTATGTTCTGAACTCCTGGTATTTAAAAATAAATATATTGCGCAAAGCAAGTTTTACGTTTACGCATCGAAAACTACACGTAACTGGCCTAACAGTAGTATCTTCTATCCTCCTACGTTGGTGAGATATAGATAATACAATAGTCCTCTAAAATTCAATTTTCCTTCAATTTCATGCACACCTAGTATAAAACTACGTAGGCACCAGCAGTAAGTCTCTGTGCTTAATCACAACGCTATCTTGTTCTGATATCCTGGTACCTGTACATGAATATATGCGGGCATGAAAACATGGAAGATAACTACACTACACATATACATACATATGTATATGTAGGTATGCCAGCATTATGTCTTTGTATGTTTATAGTTCGTATATGTTGTATGGTGTGTCTTGAGGAGTTTATGTAAAGATACTAAGAGCACAGAAAATGCGCTCCTACTTGTTGAGTACTAGGGAATCATGGTACTACGGTGTTTGCAGTTTCGTCATATCATATGGTTGACAATTTTGTCAAACATTCCACTGTTTACCTAGGAAAAGGTTAGGAGTTAAAATATCAAACCAAATTAAAGATCCCTACCACGAGTTTGGCAATGACACATTTGCTAGCGACTGCGTAAACTAACTTCCGATGCATCTCCCTCGTACTGACATTGGGGCAAGCAAGATGCACTGCGTTTAAGTTAACGCATAGCTATCAAAGATAGCGTGCTCCACGTAAAACTCATGGTGAAGGTACAGGCAATAAGCTAAAAGTCCACCGGATGGTAAGCGATCACCGTAGCCTATGGACGCTCGCAACTCCAAGTGTATCACGTACGCGTTGTCGATCCTTTTAAATATTATTCTTTAGTCATCAAATCACACAATTAAATTTAATTATTTACGTTTATAATAATTGAACCATAATTTAATTTGTGTTCATAGTGTTCGTTTGTCTATCTTGATTTATTTATTTGTCCACTTTCAATTGCTCAAAGGTTGGCTGGAAGAGATCCCTTATTTATAGGGATGATCCTTAAAATGACCTTGACGCGACTTTATTGTTAAGAGAATAAGAGCGTGTCAATGTAATTTTGTACACCTCGCCCGCTTAGCAACTTCTGCTGCTGACTGTACATTAAAGTGTTTACATACATACATAGACACTCAAAAAGCCTTGTTGACGAATGGAACCCTAGAAAATAAATTATATTGTAAATAATATTTTACTTACAATATAATTTATTTTGTATATATACAAAGTATTGATTCTCATCATAACAATGATAAACAAAAGAGTCCCTTCATCGCCAGGCTGAATCATGTCCATAAAAATAGAATTAGATAAATTGAACGAGTAAATAAACAACGCGCACTCACACGCAATACCTATCACTGCTACAGTAAGGATGACTCACGCTAGACCGGGCCGGGGCCGGGCCCGAGCTTCCGGCGTTTCGTTTTCAATGAAAAGCACCACGTGATCACCGTACAGCCTTCATAGAAAATTACATGTCGGATGCCTCGGCCCGGGTTAGGCCCCGTCTAGCGTGAGTCATCCTTAGTACCTACAACCACTATCTATGAAATTCTTAAACTTAAACTCTTGTCTGTATGACAAGGATCCTGACCGAATTTTTAGTCATCTCTTTTCGAGAAAGATATTTTCAGCTCTATACAGCACAAACGAGGCCTAATCCTAATGTATGCTCTTTCGCGTGAGATCATTCTTTCTTCAAACATTTTGTCAAGTTTGCGTACAGGTAACTATACTTTTTCCAAAAGTTATTATTAATTGACAACTTCAATAAAAGTTCTTTGAACAAAGGAATTGACGAGTTTTACGAATTGGATACTCATATCCCAACAAAAACGACCTGCTGAAAATGAATTAGATTTCCATGCTTAATAAATATTAAAATTCACGTCGTAAGCGGCGCTAAAAAGGTACGCTGGGACGCTCGGTGCGAAGATCGGACGTCCCAGGTATCGCTGGGGCGATGAGGACTTGCGCGATCTTCAAGCCGATAACTGGCGGGAGATTGCGCTGGATCGAGACAACTGGCGGTTACTCGTCTCGGAGTCCAAGACTCATTTTGGGTCGCTGTGCCATTAAGTAGTAAAATCAACGAACAAAACACCGTTGTAAAATAAGAATCTATATATGAAAAATAAAAATGTTAAACGAATATTATAAATGCGATAATAACTCTGTCTGTCCGTTTGTCTGCCAGTCTTTCTGTTACCTCTTCACGCTTAAACCCCTGAACCGGTTAAAATGATATTTGGTATGGATCTCTATACCAAGTTTTAGCTTCGAGGAAGGGCGTAGGACAGTTTTTATCAATCGTCATAGTCATTCCACGCAGACAAAGTCAGCACAAACTAGTTAAATAATAACTACTAAATATTATCTAATAGGTTTATTCAAAGATAACAAAAACTCGTGGTTAAATCTAAGCAGAAAACACCGCTGAAAAACTTATAAAAACTTCAGCAACATGAAAAACAAGTCGCCACTTATCTAAAGAATTTTATCTTGAGTGCGTCGGAAACAGGGAACATACTCTCACGCGCTCCCACTGAGATAACTGGTAACTTACCGTAACAATACGGCGTGTATTTTTACCAAAAAGTGGATTTAGAGAGCTACCAGTAAGCATATGTTACCAAAAACGGTTGAAAACGATAGAACTGTACTGTAATTTTAGGGGATATATATATAATAATGTAAAACATGGAAGATATTTCGATTAGTTGAAATTTCCCCGCAGTCGAAATTAGCCCCGTGCACCTTAATGAAATAACGAGATCTAAATTATGTCAGTCACCATGCAATACATGTACGAATAAGTACGAGCAAAATACATGCGCGCCTGACATCATTTGTGGCTTTTCCTCAGAGAAGAGTCCTTATGCACATGGAGCAAAGAGCTCTTCTCTGATGGAAAGCCAAATTTAGATACTTGTTATTTATATTGTTTTGTTGTCATTGTCACAATCTAAGTTTGAATTTTGAATTGGCCTGTATGACTAATAATACAAACATCGGATTCTAGGGGGCAAATTGTATGACGGGATCCCTATCCGTCATACAATTTGCCCCCTAGAATCCGATGTTTGCTAATAAATCTAGAGCTTCGAGCAACACCCGGAAGGGAGTCGACATTCGCACTTTTTCACCTCTGCCGAATCACATGCCCAACTGGGCATGCACACAATCAGCGCGGTGCATGTTGTGACAAAAAGAGATCGAGGTGTGCAAGATTTGTCTTTGACGTGTGTCATTTTCTATGTATGTGTGTCGTCATTAGAGATTGGATTTTATATGTAGTGAGTGAGTGCGACTGTGTGCACATTTCCCCCCGCAAAAAATGGTAGTACGATTTATACGGTAAGATATCGCTAGGGCTTCTCCCTTCCGGCGTGTCGGAGCCGGTGTTGCTCGAAGGGTTAGTGTACCGTCCTTGCCACGGATTATGCAACGGTAGCCTAAAATTCGTCTCGATACTAATCAGATATATGTTTGTTTATTTGTCTACCCATCGATAGCGCATGTGTGTCACTGTTATCTGTTGCCCTAAATAAGTATGGAGTGTTCGCTATTTCTTTATCTTTTTTAACGTGAAGCAATGTGTTGAATCGGACTTTCAGTCATGGAATTTTTAAAAATGTTTTATAATTAGTCTGACGGCGCGATTCGGGAAATGAATTAAAGATTCACTAGATATGAAATAGTAAAGATATGTGACATTCCACGGCAAAAGGTACCTTATGGCGGCTGGCGCTTACGCTATTATTAACGCCGCTCCAATATTCAGCCGGGGCAATGGTACCTTTTGCCGTGGAACGTCACATATCTTTACTATTTCATATCTAGTGAATCTCTAATTCATTTCCCGAATCGCGCCGTGAGTTTAGTTGTAAGTTTTCATTTTACGGTTGCCCTGATTCCAGCGTCGTGGCACCCATTTTGGTGTTTCTTTTATCGTATTTTTTTAATGTATGTAACTAAAATGAGTTATTTGTGTTTTATACCAAATAACACATAATACCGTAAAGTCGGGTTACTTTAGCCCTGGAGAGTAACTTTGGCCATGGAGATTTACTCGGTCCTGGTTATATTATTGTACTATAATTATGGAAATATGACATGAGGTTGGTTATAGCTAACCTTTGACGTGTTTATGTTTTTTATTAGACCCTTTTAAATGAGGTGTTCATGTGGGTCAAAGTTACCCTCCATTGGGTCAAAGTAACCCGAGTTTACTTACTTAGCTATTTCTATATGAATAACTTGAACATGAGCGTTTATTAACAAGTTTACTTTGCTTTGAGTTGAAATACCTGAGAATGAAACTGTATAATGAACGCCCGCGATATTACCAGACCGACATGATCTTCAGACCCTCAAGAAAAGATCGTACTACCATCTTAAAGTTCGGCAGCGCACTTGCAACCCTGGTGTCCATAGGCGACGGCAATTGCTTATCATCAGGCATGCTTGTATACGTCTGCTCATATGCTATATTAAAAAAACCTAGTAGGTAATAAGCTAGTAAGAAGTTTATTACTCAATAAAGTCCGCCGATGGATTACAACCAATGCTTAGTTGATTCCTCCTATCTCCGCTCGTCTCCGCTTCAGTGGAACGGCAGCCTAAAGGACAAGCATTGAAACTATGCATAACAAAAATCCTTTTGCCGATCATCATTACCTTGTTCTTGTCCTATTCACTCGGAATCGGCAAATATGTAGTAAGTAAGTAGGTAGGACGTATACGTACGATGGTTAAAAAATTTCAAAACCAAAAGTTAACAAAAAACGTGCACGCCAAGCCAACGTGACGCGGCGCGGTCAACGCGCCAACGTGAAGTGCACGACAGTCCGTGGCGAAGCCTCGCAAACTCCGACTTTGAGGAACGTTGGAATTGTTTACCTTATTTCACGGTTGCGTCGTGGCCAATGTCGAAACATGGACAAGCACATGTTTTTTGTTCATCATCATCATTAACTTAAGAGTTATTCTCTTGTCGGTGGAGTATCTTCCAGCTTTCCCTATCCTGCGCCAGCTCTTTGACTTTTTGATACGACACGACCCCCACTTTTTCTTTCACTTGCTCCAAAAAGCTGCGTCTGGGTTTTCCTCTTCCCCGCTTGTGTCCTATCCGCCCCTCCAGGATAGTTTTAAAGAAGTGGTCGTGTCGTATTAAGTGTCCAATCATTTTTCCGCGTCTATTTGCGATGGTGTTCAGGATAGCTCTCTTTTCATTCACTCTTCTTAGCATTGAGTAGCAACAAAATAATACATTTGGTATGTATTAAAGTATGTATTAAAATAGGGTCATTAACTTTTAGAATCAGACACGACGTTTTAACGTAGCGTGTAAGAACATTTGTTATTATTGATTGTAATTATTTTTGATAAAATTATAACGATTGTCACAGATTGTTAAAAATGTATGACCACTTCTTCTTCATTCTCGCGTTGTCTCGGCATTTTTACCTTGGCTCATGAGAGCCTGGAATCCGCTTAACAACTAATCCCAAAAATTGGCGTAGGCACTAGTTTTTACGAAAGCGACTGACATCTGACCTTCGAACCCAGAGAGTAAACTAGGCCTTATCAGGATTACTCCGGTTTCCTCACGATGTTTTCCTTGACCGAAAAGCGACTGGTAAATATCAAATGATATTTCGTAGACAAGTTTCGAAAAACTCATAGGTACGAGCCGGTGTTTGAACCCGCGACCTCCAGATTGCAAGTCGGACGCTCTTACCGCTAGGCCACCAGCGCTTAAAGGTGTACGTACTATGTCAAAATGAAATGAAATTGAGATAAATTTGTAAAGTTTCTTTCACTCTAATGTCACTACAAAAAGCGAAAGTATTTTAAAATAATTTAAGTTCACTGAAAACTACTTGATACTTTTCCTGATAGTCTTCGAGAAAGATCTCAAGATTCGTAGAACACGCAAAGTCGCGAATCATCGAGAACCTGTCGTAGGCGCTACGGCGTAGCGATCTACACGCTACGCGGCCTTGAGGCGCGAATTCTACGCGATTCTGAGGTGGACCATTATCTCATAAGTGGCATGCGAACTTTAGGATTACATCGCTCGTAAGTCGCCGTGTCATGTGCCATGTGACAAACAAAACTAAGCACTTACCGTAAAACGGGGTGAGTAGGTTTCGCGGGGAGCTATGGGTTATGAATGGGGAGAGAAGGATTGAGAGGGGGGTGAGGTGGGTTTTTAAGGCTACTGCTACAAAAATAATGTATTCCAATTTAAAATGGAGCTATAGTAATATTCATAATAAAGAAAAATCGATCCAACAAACTTCCAAAATCACCTTTGTATAAAAACCCAACTCACCCCAAATACGAGGGACTACGGGGTGAGGTGAGATTTCCTGTTTATGGTCAAAGTTATGAAATGGAACTACCCAAAATAAAATAAAAACTAAAATACAAACACTTATTATATACACCATTCAGTTTGCATATGTAAAAATAAAATATTATCGAGGTTTGAATGTCAGTTTTGCACCTACTCACCCCATTTTACGGTCCTTACCTAATTAAAAATAATCAAACAAATATTAACATTGTAAATCTGTACAAGTAAGATTACTGCAAGTAGTGCAAATGATGTCCAATCCCTACTAATTCCTACCCCTACTAATATTATATCGAAAGTAACTGTCTGTCTGTCTGTTTGTTACCTCTTCACGCTTAAACCGCTGAACCGATTTAAATGACGTTTGGTATGGAGATAGTTTAAGGCCTGGAGAAGGATATAGGGTTGTTATTATTAAATATTAATTATTATCATCCACTTAGAAGCTAGTAATACTGGCACTACAAGAATAAGTAAATTTATAGGGTCACACGAACCCACTGCCAAAAAGCGGCTTCCATACAATCGAAGTAACGCTCTTAATTTAAATAAAACTACATGAAACTTGGCATTAACATTCACGTGATTTATGTGCAGTACTACTTTTCGTTGCTAAAAATCTTAGACCAAAGATAACTGGACAAGCCTTTCAGTAACTTACCGCTCTGTCAAAAACCTTGCAAAACGCGATTTCCATGTGTACAAACTCAGTTACTATAAAATAAGTGTTTTAATATGAATATAAACTAAAATTAATTACAATTAAAAAAACTATAATTAAAAATACCTATCAAAATTTTGCGCCCTTGGTAGGGTGCCCATCACGCAGGCAGCGTTCCCGCGCTGGATTGCTATGGCCAATCTATCTGTCATGTGTTTGTGTGCGTCAAAATGAGACTGTGTTAATTTTTAATTAAATGTGCGTGTGTCTTCGTGTTTCGAACACATATTTTTCTCATGTATGAGTAATCTTTTGCATGTGTTACTTTTTCACCTCCCGCAAAATTCGACAGACATTTTTATACACAAATACGACTTAAGGCTATTCCAGCAAGTATATATATACTAATAGGATTAATACTAATATTTTAATACATTTTAATGTTATATAAGAACTGAATAACGTCTGACATGTAATATTTAAAATATTATGAATAAATGTCTATGTCTATGATGCTCGTTTTTGTATATGTGACAACGTGATAAAATGATTTACGTCACTTTCTATCCCGCGGTGTTAAAAAGTGACAGTTATTTTATTACGTGGATAAATCATCCATAATACGCCTGCTATTCTTGTAAGTATGTATGTTCCAAGCTAAAAATAGAACGCAAACTTTCATTTCCATCACTTTATTACAATTACGAACAATTTCAGGTATTATTTGGCATGTGACCCGACCACGTGGAAAAGTTGAAATGAATGAAGTGAACAAACTCTCGAAAATTCTTTTCAACCTTTCGCAAACAAAAACCGCCCTCCAACGTGACTAGAGTTTGGGAAACCAAAATAACATCCTCCTTTCGCTGCTACAGTAACAGTTCCATTGGAAATATTCTATTTTTAAAATAAGATAACGTAAGAGGGGCGGTTTTTTTACCAAAAGGCTCGACGTAACAAAAGTTTGATTCAACATCTTTTGATCTGTGAACTGAATATGCAGTGTGGAAAGATATGTCGGGCCCTGGAGGGAAACTACCTTAAATCCTTAAGTTGGCTCATTTTACTTAAAGGAGACATTCCTTTATTTTTTTAAAGAAACAAAACTGCATTCAAAGATTTTTAAAAATTCGCTTGTCTCGACCGGGAATCGAACCGAGTAAAACTTCCAAAAAATGTACACTCGCTATTTTTTTCTACTAGTCGATCCAGTTAACGTTAATGATCATATTTCTCCAAGAAACATTAGGTCTTACACTCGTCTGTCGTACAAAATATCCATATAATCGAATATTTACTCAAGAATATTTTTAGATAAGCGAAATTGAAGAAAAAAAGAAAAATCTTTGAATGCAGTTTTGTTTCTTTTTAAAAATAAAGGTATGTCTCCTTTAAGTAAAATGAGCCAACTTAAGGATTTAAGGTAGTTTCCCTCCAGGGCCCGACATATCTATCCACACTGTATACTCCCTTCCAGATAGGATTACAAGAAAAGATTAAGGATTACAGAAGGCAAAATGGTGCTTTATAATGCATTTTTAGGATTATCGGAAAAGTATAAAACTTTGCCCTTTAACATAACTTTGCCCACCGCGTCACAGTTCAGTAAAAGCGAAATAACTTATAAGTAGTTACAGATACACTTTCTGAAGAAAGTAAAGAAAGTGTATCTGTAACTACTTTTAAGTTGAACTGTGACGCGGGGGGCAAAGTTTTGTAAAAAGGGCAAAGTTTTATACTTTACGGTAGTCGATATTTAATGTGGACTTTGCTTTGGCGCACCCCTAAATAAAATATCGAAGAAGCAAATATTAATCCATCCAATTTATCCACCAATAATTTTAACGTCTTTCATTTCATAATTTGTAAATAATACAATATTCTATTTTAAACGTCAAACTTCTATGAAATTTTTAAGTATAAATAAATAACACTTGCACTGCGATGCTATCAAAATTGCAGGAGACTTTTCTTGGTCAAACTCTACCACGTTTGGCACTGACATAAACGCAAACGTAACTTACTGTCTATGCATCACGCACGTACGGACATATTAGTAAATTACGTAGACGTTAAGGTTCCATCACACAGGCGCGTTTTCCGGGCGGGCCGTGAGCGTTTTATATGTAAAAGCGGCGCGCCCCGCTCATGCCCCGCCCGGAAACGTAACCTTTACGTAGGGACTCATGGTACGGGTACAGGTGTCATTTTCCACAATTTGCTTTTGTATTACTATGTATCGAATTTGAGGTTATTTACAACTTCACATAAAAGGTTTAGAATCTCCGAATCTGTAATGTTTTAGAGTCTATAAATGTTATCTGGAATGAAAGTATAGGAGCTGTATAAGTAATACTTACATAATTTCTCGTTTACTTTGTATGGGTCAAACCCAAGTCGCCAAAAGTATTGCCTATTCCAGGGCTCTCCAAACCCCGGCCCGCGGGCCAAATCCGGCCCGCGAAGCGTTCCAATCCGGCCCCCCGACAGCGGTCCAATCCGGCCCGCGGGAACCAGGCTCCAGGTGTTCAGCCCTAACACAGCAGCAACCAGATACACCCCCCGCCCTCCTCGGCGCCGACAGTGGCCCGCGCGAAAATTCTGAGGCGAAATATAGCCATCAGGTAAAAAAGTTTGGAGACCCCTGGCCTATTCCATAGAACACGAGGTTTAACTATAGTGCGACATAAAATAGTAGAAATTAAATAAAATGGAACTATAGAAATTCCATACTAAATTGTTGCCATGATTAAGCATTTTACGTCAATGTGACAGTTACGTAGGAAGTGGCGCCCTCAATATTT
The DNA here is from genome assembly GCF_910591565.1 of Cydia splendana. Taxonomy (NCBI): domain Eukaryota; kingdom Metazoa; phylum Arthropoda; class Insecta; order Lepidoptera; family Tortricidae; genus Cydia; species Cydia splendana. The sequence continues at coordinate 12,096,304 of NC_085979.1, read as the reverse complement.
TTTTACAATTTTTTGTCAGTAAGAGGGTACTGTCTAACTTAACTATGGAACAAATAAAATGTATATACATTTTAAGAGTCAGAGTCTCTTGCGAGTGAGAGGAGGCCTATGCCCAGCAGTGGGACGTATATAGGCTGAATGATGATGATGACATTTTAAGAACAAAACTTCTGTGAGACACACACGTATACCCAGTGTTGCCAGATGGTCACAAAAGTCACATTTTTCGTGACTTTTCGCCTTCTCGTGTGACATGTGTGTGACTTACGATCTTGAGGCAATTTTTGTGACTTTTTAAGCTAGTCGAATTTTGGACAAGTTTAGTTCTGCAATTTGTATTATTTAGGAAAGCGGTGAACGCACCCAAGTTGACACTTGCACTGACACCTTGACGTTACATCCACCATCATGTTTATTATAATAGTCGTGTGAAGATGAGACTTGTTACCTTGACATGACGGTGTCATTTAGTTTCATAGTAGTAGTTTTTTTTTAGTCTATGATTCATTTCTTTTAGCCTCATATCTCGAATATCTGTACGAATAGCATTATAATTACTTCGGACAAAAGTTTTATCATAAAATTTTCTACAAATTTGGTTATGTTCATTTTTACTCTGCGATCAATACTTTCGGAGCTACAGGCTGTTAAAGTTAAATAAGAGATAAAAAATAGACGGTTTAAGAAAACGTCGTTTTTAGGGTTCCGTACCCAAAGGGTAAAACGGGACCCTATTACTAAGACTCCGCTGTCCATCCGTCCGTCTGTCACCAGGCTGTATCTCGTGATCTGTGATAGGTAGACAGCTGAAATTTTCACAGATGATGTATTTTTGTTGCCGCTATAACTACAAATACTAAAAACAGAATAAAATAAAGATTTAAGTGGGGCTCCCATACAACAAACGTGATTTTGACCGAAGTTAAGCAACGTCCGGCGGGGTCAGTACTTGGACGGGTGACCGTTTTTATAGATAATGGTATGGAACCCTTCGTTTACGAGTCCGACTCGCACTTGGCCGGTTTTTTCGTAATTGTTCATCATAAATTAAAAAAAAATAGTTTAGGATGAGCAAGCTAAGCGACCTGCTGATATAATATAAAAAAACCGGCCAAGAGCATGTCGGGCAATGCTCAGTGTAGGGGTCCGTAGTTACCCGTCTGTCAAAATAGACTATTTGCATAAACTCAAAAACTGCTAAACCGATTAGGTTCGCTATATTTTTCCTTGAAAGTCTTTACTAAGTTTTAGTTTCACGATTTTTTAATATTTTTCGGACCCTTGGCTAAAATGCTAGGGGAACTAAAGTTGAAAACACAACTTTTTTTCTTTCAGTTCAATTATTTCCGAAAATATTAAGTTGATCAAAACTGGTCCTTAAAGACCCTTATTCATTTTAAAAGACCTATCCAAGACACCCCACACTATAAAGCGGGTTAAAGCGAAAAAAAAAAATTCATCCCCACTTAAAAGTAGGGGAGTCACCCTATTTTTTCTAGTTTATATTTTACGACTTTGTCAGTGTAACAAATTTATATATTCATGCCAAATTTAATAATAGAAACTAGAATATTTTTTTTATGGTGGCTGCCCTACAATAAAGTGGGGATGAATTTTATTTCGCTTCCACCCTATAGTGTGGGATGTCGTTAGATAGGTCTTTTAAAACGAATACGGGTCTTCAAGAACCATTTTTTGATCAACTTAATATTTTCGGAAATAATCGATCTGAAAGAAAAAAAGTTGTGTTTTCCCCTTTAGTTCCCCTAACTTTTGAACCATGAGTCCAAAAAATATGAAAAAAATCATAAAAACATAGCTTAGTAAAGACTTTCAAGGAAAAATATAGCGAACCTAATCGGTATTTCGGTATAGCTGTTTTTGAGTTTTCTCGAATAGTCTATTTTGACAGACGGGTAACTACGGAACCCTACACTGAGCATGGCCCGACATGCTCGTGGCCGGTTTTTTTTTATATTTTATCAGCAGGTCACTTAGCTTGCTTACTCCAAACTAAATTTTTTATTTATGATGAACAATTACGAAAAAAACGACGTTTTCTTAAATCGTCTATTTTTTATCTCTAATTTAACTTTAACAGCCTGAAGCTCCTAAAGTATTGATCGTAGAGTAAAAATAAACATAACCAAATTTGTAGGAAATTGTATGATAAAACTTTTGTCCGAAGTAATTATAATGCTATTTGTACATATATTCGAGATATGAGCAAAAATATGACTGTTCTAATTTGCTTGGATTATTGAAAATCTTCATTTTGTGACTTTCTCACTGACCCCCAAAAAGTAGCCCCAATGCTTAAAATTCATTTCTTTACGTTACATGACTTACATGTCCGTCTTTGGGTCACTAATTTACATATGTGTACCAAATTTCAACTTAATTGGTCCAGTAGTTTCCGTGAAAATAGGCTGTGACAGACGGACTGACAGACAGACAGACGCACAAGTGATCCTATAAGGGTTCCGTTTTTTCCTTTTGAGGAAAAATCGTATAAGGTTAGTAGATTTTTTGTGAAATATATTATTTTCTGAATTTCTTCTAACAAAATCGATTTACCTACCCATACAATACAATAATATAAAAATGTGACTTGAGCAGCAAAAACGTGACTTTTAGGGAAACGAAACGTAACTTATGACTCCAGAGCCCTGGCAACACTGCGTATACCTATTTATGTATATATATTTATATATTAAAACGGGTCCATCTCGTATTTTAAAGTCGAAGATTTACGTACTGTTTTATTTTACGTCGGATTTTTTAAATCAAGTTACATGTGCTACTTTGATTTTAACGGCCTATCTTTTAACAATTAAAACGACTAATTAAATTACAATTTGTATATCACAAGGCTACGGTTCCGTTATATCAGTTCTTCCGCCAGTTTATCAAATTCACAAAACGACTGTGTCCCTATTTCATCGTAACGTTTTATAATGTCATAATGCCTTTGCGTTATGGAGGATGGGCAGATTTGTATGGACACTGGCCCATGAACCAATAAGAATAAGTGACATACCATCGGGAAGGTGTTTTATGTACTTTATTTTTTGTATGGCACAAGACTTGTCAAATCGCTGTCTAAAAAAAAAATTTTGACACAAAAAAACCTAACAAAACTAAAATATCGTGACACAAAATCATCGACAATAACAAAACCTTCATGATCTGCGGCACAGGAACTAAGTATCGAAAAAAAACTAGGTATATCGTCACGCTTCAACTCACACTATTTTTTGCGGCGATAACTTTTTTCACGCAATAGTTTAGGACTACCAGCCAAGTAAAAGTTTTACAACTTAGAATAACCCATCCGGTGATATACCGCTTGCCCTTATTGGTCAAATGGGCCAATTAGCCCACCCTGTTTTGACAATCGTTAAATTTATATTTTGATTTTTTTTTTGTAAGTTAATTTGTATCCTTTATTGTGTAAATCAAAAGTGTAATGACCAACATGTCAGATAAAATTTCTGACAGTCTCATATTTTAAACAAGTTAAAAATGTATGTATAAAGTTTTAATGTCGTTAAAAAAGGTACTTATAGGTAACTAACTATTGTCCATGAACCTATGAACCCGAAATAGTTACAAACGTTTAAAACGACAAAAGTTCTGGCGACACCGATTTCCCCACTTTCCAAAACTCCAGGGAATGTTCATGCAATAAGTCGCCAAAATTTGCAAATTATTAATGAGCCAAGTGTTTGTTGTTCCTATTGCGTTTTAATTACAGTAATACAGGGTCATTTTTGGACCGTTAGCCATATTGCGCGAGGTGATTAGGTAGGCCATACTGAACAACTTTTCCTATGGGACCAACTCCGAAATCACAATAAATTTTTTGTCGTTTCATACATTTTGGTCGAGTGGATGTCGACGTTTTCTATGGGAAGGCCAAATTTGTTTTTTGGGATTTCGGGGTTGGTCCCATAGAAAAAGTTGTTCAGTATGACCTATCTAATCACCTAACGGTCCAAAAATGACCCTGTATATTTTATTGCAGTTTAAGTTACGAGTTTTGCAAAAGGAATGTATTTGTGTGTTGTTACGGAAAACTCAGTGCCTGGCCAAAGCTTGTGCCTGGCTGATTACTATCATTTCATTGTGCCCACATATCACTCAATTGTCGCTCGGGGACAGGGAAAAAAAATTGATGAATACCATGAAATACAAAAATTTGACAATTTCGTGGCCTACAAACCAACTTATACAGCCGCCAAAGCTTCATTCGTTCGAGAATTCTTAAGTAATCGATTGATTGGCTAAAGCGTGTTACAATTAGCCGTTCCAGCGAGCAGAACGAGTGGTGCAATCGCTATGTGTGTCGCCTTATGTCACGGTGTGTGCACTTGCGCATCGCACTTCCGATCGTTAAAACAAGTCAATCAAAAGGAGATTTATTTGACTCGATTTTTAAAATCAGAATGACAATCTAGACCTTACTTATTTGTATAGCGGTTTTGTCCAAAACCATTAATTTATTTTATGATTTATGGTCAACAAATCGGTGCGAACATATATACGCGCTGTTGTTCTTTATGTCAATGTCTAGAATAATAATAAAAAATGTGTAAATATAGTCTTAAAAACGGTGAACATTCAAAATAATAAACTCTTTTTTCTTAAAACCCAAAACAGTATGGCATAAAGTCGTCCAAAACACAAAAGGCATGTTAACGAAAAAAGTGAAAGCTAGGTGGGGGCGTACAAACCACATCAACCACCAGCACATTAAGAAACCCGTATTAATGTCGCTGCATAGAGCTCAGAGGTCAGGCTATTTTGGGCGTATACTACCAGAATATCAAGATCTCTTATCTAGACTGTACGTAATACATTATGGGAGTCAAGTTATTTTGGGCAATGTTGATTTATTTTCATTAGCTCACCATTTTAACGAAATCCATTTCAAGAAGCACAGTTTATGATCAAAAAGGTCTTAGCATACTGGCGGTGGATGTAATCTTAAGGTGATTCATGATTGTAGGAGTATTTATGTCCTTGTTTGATTATGATAATGATTACATTTGCATTAGTGAATTCACTTCGCCCATTCATGTGTTTAATTTGTATTATTATATAAAATGCTGCGTCAGTTTGTTCTTGGTTTTCACTGGCGTCATCACATCGGTTTAGTAGGTATATGCCTATCTGTTTCCGTTCTTTCGCATTATGATAATTTTATTTGAAGTGTTTAAGTAGGCCGATTTTGGTGATCATTATATTCTTTGCGTGTAATCATTGGAAGTCATTCAGTCAATGATTGTCATTTCTAGCCTACACCTTGTCAGAAAATAGTTAAGTACCTAAGTACTTCATAATATTTACGCAGTATTTCTTTCAGCTTTAATACAGTAAAACAATTTGAACTATGGACCGCTTGGATTTCAATCACATCATAATGACAATCATACAAATCCCTGAGGACTCTAATATTTATGATCGTTGTGCCAATAAGGTACAAAGTGAACCAAACATTAAATCGGATCACTTCACGCTCTAAACAATTATTAGTCATCTCAAAAGTGAGAGTAGAAATCAAAGTAAAAACCGAACTGGTCGTAACTTGTCTAGCTCAAAATTGGCACTCGATGTAGCACACGGATATGACGATTGTGACGTCAGAAGTAAGTTAGGTATTCCCACTTTCGCCTAACCTACCCTACCCTACCTAATATATTATTTACTAAATGATAAAGAAAAGGTGCTACTACTTGAAGAAGATAGGAAATAAGTAAATCTAAATAGAAGTGAAACTAAAAAAGCAGAGATCATGGAATTGTAATAAAATAACGAGATACGATTTCAACTCAGATCCATTTATTCCTTTTGCTGCTGCCTATCGTAGTGAAACGAAACTGATTCTGTAACTTGTACACAATATAGTTTTAACGGTTAAAAACAAAACTACAAGTTCGACACGATAATACCGTTGTACTACCACTATTGTTCCGTTCATAGGTAAAATACCTAGTTAAAATTAAAACCAACAAGCTACAATGTCGGAAGCCATAAAAGTAGGACGCGGCAAGCGAAAATTTTGGCAATTGCATGCAAAAGGGTACCTAGAGCAGGCCACATAGAGTCGAGTATCAAAGAGCAAAGGTGGCCAGTGAAAACGAAAGTTGCAAGCAGACAACGTTTTGCACAAACGAATTTGAATACTGAATTCTCGTTTCGGAAGAGTTATAATCGCGAATGTAACCGTTGACCGAATTTCATATGACTTGTTGAATATTGCATGTCACTGGTCATTTTTTTGTTGAGATAGGTCCGGGGAAAATAAAGTAGGTAGGCATATTTTATAATCAGATAAGAATTTAAAATCGTACATTGGACCATGGACTGAGGAGAAAGTTGCCAGATATGATCTAACCACCCCTAGAAGTGGGTGCAAAATGGGGTAGCGTTATTTTTGTCCGAGCCCCAAATTATCTCTGAGTCACTCAACCAGTGTACAAAGAACGCAGAAATTTTGAAAAATATGAACGTCTAGTGTTTATATAAGAAGTTCTTGATTGATTTGTTTTCTGTGATATTCCAAAATACCGGTCATTGTAAATAGACTTAAAAAAATATATAATATATATAGACTCAAATTGTACACACAAACAAATAAAAATGTTACTCCTTGTAAAGTTGTAAATCACGTTAGTAAATGGGGTTGGCAACTGTCAAAGGTTTGCATAGATGGCGCCATCATAGATTGCCCCTTTTTCTATGAGATTTGGCTTAAAGGGCTGGCATCCAAGGTTTTAAAAAAACTAAAATTTGACACAATTCTAGGGATTGACAGGGCAAGCTATGATGGCGCCATCTGTTAAAAACTTCCACCGGCCAACCCCATTGGATACCTATAAAGATAAGATTAAAACGGATGAAAGAACTTGCTTAAAGTGTGATTACAGACGAAATTTTAGAACAAGAGAAAATAATGTAGCTACGATAATAAAGATTGGTGACTCTTTATTATGATAGCTGTAATCTACTGCATAATAATTATTCATTTTAATTTAATAAATATTGTGAACTCGTTAGTTAAACGTATGTAGTTAAACAGTAAAAATTTATGAACTTACAAGATCATACATCTTTATGTGCATTTGTTTGTTAGGTACTTTTAAGAATATTACTCATAACTATTGCATTAATTTACTTTCATCGTCTCATATTTAATTTATTTCCAACACTATCAAAAATCGCATCCCAATATCGTCAAAATGCACTTAACCGATTAGAAAGTGACTGAATAATGGCAAACAAAAACTAAATTGATAAAAAAATTGTATGCTGCAGCAAATTTCCCGTATTTTCTTTTGAAAATCCAATCAAATACCTAACTTGAACAATGGGAACAAGATGCTAAATTGAATGAGTTTTGGAAAGCAGATACGGTCAATATGTTTAGCGCGGCAGAATTTGCGATAATTAGTTAGCATTTCATTACACTTGCGAACTGCATACGTTGCAGGATGTACTAATTGACCCAATTGCAATTCGTGATTTTACATCTACACTTCTCTACGTTTATTACTTTGGATTTTCGCAGTTTGTGAACCAAATCTTTTTATTTAAGTGAAAATTTTTATATCGGTAATTTTTGGTAATCAATCGTTTATACCATTCACATGCCAATCTTAGAAATTTTAATATCCATATTTTATGAGCACAAGTTGACATGTAAATACTGTCGAAAGCTAGCTAAAATCAAATTCTTACATTTACACCGAACATTCTTATCGTGCGTGGTATGTCGTCAAACGTCGTCATTAGTGAAATCCCTCCTGCCAAATCCTACAAGAGGGGAAAGCCATAATAAAAAAAAGAAAACCTCACTGAAAGCAAGTCGAGGAAGATGAAAGTGTAAGAGTAACTACCTACGCTAAATCTTAATCAACGGAACTTCTTTAGATACTGAACCTCCCCCAAGGAACCACTCTTGCATCACATCCTTAAACCAATGTTTAAATCCTGTTTCAACAGTTCGACACGTGTTTTCTTCCAAATTTTGCATATGAATGTCTCTTTAAAACCCGAATCACATCAGGTCCTACCATTTTTGTATTTAGAAAGCGACAGTACATTTGGTTACCATAATCCTTGTTCATGCTGTATTCAATTTTGGACTCTACAGTAGTACATTTATGGTGTACATTTGCGGTTCGGATAAAACGTGTCTCTGGTCACGTTGGCGGTGTTTGGGAAATTCGATGGTATCTTGGGAGCATTGCGATTGGAGTACAAGATTTCCTTAAAGTTTATTGTAGTCTTTGATGTGAGTTTTCACTTATTATTGAGGTTTTCACATTTCACAGCCAAAAGCGGGCAGAACCATGGATATAATAAAGTTACGAAGAATAACTTTTTTGAAATCTATTTTTCCAAAGTTTTTGATTTTTATTTACAAAATTGCAAAGCCTAAATTAGACATTGACCTTTGGCAAATGATTTTCATACAACTTAAGCTATAGTTTGAGTTTAAGAGCGGTTTTCAGTTTACTTTTACTCTAATTTCAGTTCAATCATCAAACAGAGTTATTTGTTCTGAGTGGGTTCGATTTAGTTTCTCTGATTGCAGCAAGTACTTAATGTTTTAGTTAACTAACACGTGACTTTATTATTGAAAAGCACGTGCTTCGATTCATAATCGTTGAATAACTATTTTCTCGCGCCAACTATTACAACAAATCTCACACGTGAGCCGATGACTAAAAAGAAAGCTAAATCATTAATGTAATGTTTCCATTACGCTTCCTAATAACACAGACTTAATCATTGCGCTGATGGCGATTTCCGAAAAACACCTCATTAGGGCCATTAGAATTCTCACTAATTTGGAACCTCTTAATCACTCCAAACACAGCAAAACAGATCCAATCGATACAAACACTGCACACATTCAAATGCAATAAGTATATTACGTAAACTCATCCATAAAAAACCCTTTTTTCTATTCACCATGTGATTTACGACTTTCCGCGCTCACACTGAAACGAGGGCACCCACACAAACACAACTTTCTGTAACAAGTTGACAACGCAACACACACTCACCTATGGTCAGAGCGTGTGGTCGGGCGCGTGCGGCGCCCCGAGCTGCAGCATGCTGCGGCACAGCTCCGTGATCTCCGGGTGATTCAAGTTGATCAGATGCACGTACATTTGTTTATGTAAACTCAGTTCACCAGACACCGCCTCCAACCGCTTCAGCAGCGCGTCTTTCTCTCTCAACAGGGTCTTCACCTTCTCTTCTACCTCTCTAGAGCGCACTTTAGCTTTCTCGCGAGATTTTCTGACAGCTATGTTGTTTCGCTCACGTCTCCTTCTGTATTCATCTGTGCCCTTGTCTACGGACTTTCCGGATGTGCGTCTCGATGGGGTCTGTTTGTGTTTGAGTAGGGGAGGCAGGAGCGGTGCTCCTAGCGGTGGTAAGGAGGTAAATCCTCCACCATATGGACCGCTGACGCCTACGGGCGGTTGGGGGTTGTACTGGCCTGTATATTGAGCGCAACTGACGTTTCGCCTAAAATCATGTGGTTCAGGCGGTTCCTCTTTTATGGGTGGCTGTTGTTCGTGTGCCGCGGTAGCCGGCACGGGCGCGTATGATGCTCCTGAGTGTACCGGCTGCGGCATGTAAGCCAGAGTGGTCCGTGTGAAGTGTCGCGGCTGAGGAGAGCGGCCGCCCGGCAGGATCTCCTGGAAGAGCGCCATAGTCTCCTCTCCCCGGAACTGGTCCTCGATGAGGTGCTGCAGGTCCAGACTGATCTCCTGGCCATTGAGCTCGTCCAGGTCCGGGGGCGGGAAGGGCGCGCGCTTGTCATCGCCGACCTTCTTGAGATCGGGTTGCGGTGGCGGCGGCGGCGCGCCGGTCGCATCATACATCTGTGGGGAGTCCATCCCACCGCCCGGGCCGCAAGCGGGCCCAGCGGCACCGGCGGCCCGAGCCTCCACTTCAAAGCACTGGGAAGCCGTCACTTAATCACATTCACCGTGGTTGGTATCCGAGTCTTCGCTGGCACTGATCGCGTGTATTTGTGCGGAGCGGACAGAGAGGGCGCGTGCGGACGCGACGGCGGCGAGGCGCGGACTGGCGCAGCGCGCGCGCCGGCCGGCCGCCCCGGAAGGAAGCACTCGAGTTCCACTGTACTTTTACTGCAATTACGGACTTCGGCGCTACGAACTTCGTGATTGTTTCATGATTTCATGAAAGCTTGTTTACAAAGTTTTGTTTCCGATAGTTTTTTCGGTTTATTTGTACATTCTTTCGCTACGTTCAGGGTCAAAAATGTTATTTAACATGAAATGTTTTTTTTTTTTAAGTAATACTTTGAAAAACTTAAGTACAGTAAAGGGCCATAAAGTTTGCACATCGGAATTTCGGCTTCGTAGAGCGTTGTCTCTTTCATTCTCGTTGCCTCCAATATTCTCTTTCTAAATACCGATGTGCAAACTTTATGGCCCTTTACTGTAATACCTTTTATCCCATCAAACACTATTTTTGTGGATGTCTAGAAGAAAATAATACTTTCCAAAAAATCTTGATTATATGCAAATTAAATTATTTGAAATTGAATTATAGATTAGACCTAAAATACGTTGACAAAGATATTTTTGACACATTTTCCTTACTTACATGTCTTTTACAAAATGTTAGAAAAATTAATACTACAGTCATAAAACAAAACTTATAAACTTAAAAATATTTTCCCTTAGCAAAAAGCTAAGGTACCTAAGTACCTATTTACACAAATGCAAACGTTTTTTGCATTTTATCTACTTAATATAGTAGTATTTGACTACGCTACCCTAAAAACTAAAGATATTTTAAATAAACCTTCTCTTTCTATAAAAATTGTCAAAACCGGCTATAGGAAACAAGTTACTTCAATATGTAAATATTTACCTACTGTTAAATCATTTTCTCGAGCTATACTTAGATTGTAATGTTTTTTAACCTACTTCTAATAAAATTAGGAGGTCGCGACTCGATTGTTATTTTTAATTGTGTGTGTGCATGCTATATGATTTCTAAGTATTTTTAGGAAACGTGTAAAAAAATGTCGATGAAGTATATTTTAGTGTACTTAAGGTATACTAAAATTACTCATATGTAATAAGGTGAAAGATGTAAACATATCTGTGACGTCGACTGTAAGTTTTCGATGCTAGAATGAAATATATAGAAATTAGAGCGGGTAGAAGTTTTAGCAAAGAGGAAGTAGGGAAGGAAGACCAAGGAGAGCGTACATGAATCAAATAAAGGAAAAAAGATCAATGTCGTGTCGTATCAGGCTGTCAAAGAGAAGGCAGAGGACCTCAAAGGACCGCCAAACATGGAAGTTGCTCCACCAACACAGGCGCGGATCCACCGTTGTGGGCACGATGGGCATGCCCACAACCCTAATAGGGTGCCCTATCGATTCCCCGAGTAAAAATTACACCGATTTTTCGCAGACGCTTTGGCAGAGGAACCTTTGGCAGAATTTCACTAGGCAGAGTAGTTGGCATAATATTAATACGCGGATTTACTTTTCGTAGAATGATCGTTTGGTAACTGTCACGCTTACCCGAGTAACCATTGGTCGAAACACAGTAGGTAGAGTGATCATTTGGTATTAATTAGAATTTAGAATGTCAGCTGACCACAGACCCCTAAATATATGCAAGAATAAATATAAAATAGGGTAGGGGGGCTCGGGGGCTCCAGTAGGGGGGCTCGGGGACTCCACAAGGAGCTCAGCAAACGCCTAAGGCAGGCCACAAGTGACCCTCGCGCAGGCAGCTTTCTCGCGCAAAGATTGGCCATAGCAATCCAGCGCGGGAACGCTGCCTGCGTGATGGGCACCTTACCAAGGGCGCAAAATTTTGATAGGTGTTTTTAATTTTTTAGCTTTAGTTTTTAGTTGTACTTAATTTTAGTTTTATATTCATTTTATAACACTTATTATGCAAGAATAAAGATCATTTACTAACAGGGGCAATTATTTTTAGCTTATTATATGGTCTTAGAAATGTTAAACATTCACAAATATTAGTTGAATTTCCTAAAATAATGCCAGCTTTTAATTTACGGCTGTAGGAGTTTTTTTAGTGTAGTTAGAGTAGCGTTTATTTTCATATTTATTTATGTATAAAAAGTGCTATATTCTATGCATCAATGAATCAATGTTGCGTAACACAATTCGAATATAACTTTAGTCTCGCTCTAGCCGACAACGACGGTAGGTACTACCAAGGTACCTAGAGTTAGAATTTTTTTAATGGAAATTTCATCTGGGAATATTTGTGACGTCCCACGGTCAAAGGTACCTTATGGCGGGTATGGAGTTATGCATACCCCAGTAATCTACAATAAATAAGCTATCGATAACACAAAAGATCAACCTTCTAGGTTGCGTAGTTACAGAGATATGATTTTTTGAAAATAATGTTGTGAAATGAGCAACTTTACGATAGAGAAGTTTTAAGTTTAGCCGCCTAAAAAACTATGTTCCTGAAGTAAGTTACATAGTTGACTACAAATAATAATGCCTTATATATCTGAGATTAAAAAAATATTGCGACTTGTTCTGTAATGCAAATAGAAACTTTTGATATCGACTGATTTATGTGTATACTAACCAATCTCTTGAAAATAAAGTTTTATTTCATTTTCACGATTGATTGCAATGAGCTCTCAAGATTTAAATTTTATCTATTAGAAAACGACACTGACAGACAGTTTAAGCAAAAAACAATACCGATTTAGAGGTGAAAATGTATTTTCTGACTTTTTCATATAAAATCACAAAATTGAATATTTTTACTTTTAATGTGACACACAATCAATTTTTCTGAGCACATATGAAAGAAATTCTGTCATTCAAATGAAATAAATCCTAAAACCCCAACTAAATACTATATTTAACCCCTTATGCCACTTTAAACTTACATAACAATAACAGTATTTGCTCCATACATTTACGAAAAGGTACCTTATGGAAATAAATCTAATAATACATCACTACAAAATATCAATCATATTATAGTTTATCTTTTATGAATAGAAAATATTAATTTACATTAAACTGCCCCCAATTTAATTAGTTCTTCGTCATAATAATCTTAAAAAAGACCAATAATTTGTATGTAATGAAAAGGTACCTTGTGGTCAAGTTACATGATGAGGCATGATGATGATGGAACAGTTAGGATAAACTAATAATATTTTGGGGTTAAGATGGTATAAATCGTCTATTTCTTATCAATAATATATTTCGGTTGCTATTGAAGATAAGCGGCATTGAGGTTCAATGACCTCAGATATTCCATAAGGTAATGCGTCGGGTATTGGCATTTTTCAGCAAACCAATGGCTGATTTACTGCATGCGACCAAACCAAATGAAGATTATTCTAGTTAAGAAAGACTTGACGAGAGTAACTTTGGTATAATAGCAGTCTACTTGGATTTGTGATGTCGGTCTATGTACGGTTATAATATTTGCGAGGCGCCCCAACCAGAACTGAAATTATCAAATTAGTTTTGCAGAATGCTAATACAGTTCTCTACCAAACTTCTTTTCCCGTATTGACTAGTTTTTTTGGGAATTTTCAATCTTTTTTCCATAAGGTACCTTTTCTACTAAACTCTGAGACGACATTACTAGGCTTATAACTAACTTATAACAAAAATAAAAACAGGTAAACAAACGTTACGCATTAAGGTTTCAGATCACACAATAAAAAAAAATTGAGCATTTTTTCACCTCTTTACAAAACATTTAATATCTCCGAAACTAGAAACCCTCATAAGGTACCTTTTCCCGTGGAACGTCACATTTTGTCTTCATATCTAAAATGTTAATTTTATGAGATATTGGCCAAAAACAAAATACCGTATGTATTTTTTCATGTTTATAACTTTTGTAATTGGGTATTCACACGTATTTTAGGAGCAGTAAGTATCTCTATTTTCCACCATTTTGAACTTGTCGACTAGACTACCTAACGAAATCTTTAAAAAATGCATAAAATCTAAAAAAACGTTACTCGACTAAAAGTCCTTAAATGAGAAGATTAGGTACTCTGCCAAATGAAATTCTGACAATAATTGTTCTGGTATGTGAACCAAAACTAGAAAATGTCGTCTAAAAGTAGATGTTCGACCAAACGTTATCTGTGAATCAATAAACTGCGAAAAATTGGTCGGGGAATCATTAGGTACCCCTCTAAAAGACTTTGTGACGTCACACCTTCACGGTCTATTGAGATCGGGATGATCGTTCAAGAGTCATGAATAGGTAGTCATAATTTTTCATGAGCGAGTATGATATGATATGATATACTCTGACTCGTACTTGCTGATTTTTGGGTGGCTGTGACCACAACCTTTTTTGAGGGCTGGATCCGCGCCTGCACCAACAAGAGTCATACTCTTAAATATATGATGATGAGAAGTTTACCATACAAAACTTTTTGTCACTCTTTCTTAATAGCTTCTAGTTTCGTAATTTAAGCCTGTTGTTTTAGAAATGAGAGTGAAGCCAGTAGGTAATTTCGATTGAATGTAAACGGCTTTTTGGCGGCTGGTTCGTGTGACTCTTAAGTTAGAGCCGTATTCGAACAGTGCTTCAAGAGATCACTGCGGTACGATAACGATCTGTCAGTAAAGTGACATTTCTTCAACCAAAAACGTCACTTTTGACACTGACAGACCGTTATCGTACCGCAGTGATCTCAAGGCGTATCCAGACTAGTAAATTTTTCGCCAATCTGTTTAAATTGCCCGATCAGGACGTGCGGACGCAAAAGCCAATTTGGCTCGCCGGATTCAACCGCCGATAATGACCGATATTACCGATAAAATGAGGCGCGGACGCAAGAATACCAATTTGTGAGGCCAGTATTTTCGTTCTAGGGCATTTGTTCAATTTAGAGGGCTCTAAATCTAATAAAATTGGAGATTGACGCCAATTTCATTTCTGATCAAATCGACCGATTTGATCAGTCCCGTCTGGATACCGCTTTAGAAGCATTTTTCGAATACAGCCGTTAGTGTTAATGAATTGTCTCGTTTTGTGAATCGTTTTTGTTTGTATCGCGAAGCACGTAATGACCGTGGTATGCGCGTTTCTTGCTAATTGAA
Organism: Cydia splendana; assembly: GCF_910591565.1. Classification (NCBI taxonomy): domain Eukaryota; kingdom Metazoa; phylum Arthropoda; class Insecta; order Lepidoptera; family Tortricidae; genus Cydia; species Cydia splendana. Next base: position 12,081,156 of record NC_085979.1, on the reverse strand, counting down.
ACCTTTACTCGAAATACTGAATCATATTTATAAGTAATTTGATTTATACTCCTTCGGTGGCAAACAAGCGTGTGGATTTGGTAGTAGGAAGTTACCGCTAAAACGCTTGCAGTCTAGAAATGTTAGTGTTGCAGACCATTAAAAACTATAAAAAGTCTCTAAATCGTTAATTAGTTCCGGATCCCTTTGTTTGACATAATTACTGAAAGTCATAATGTAATGATTGTCAGATTATCATTAGTCATAATTCTGAAACCGTTAACTTTTCAGGATTTTCCCAAGATTATCCTATAGATAGGTTAGGTTAGGTTTGTTTTATGGCAATCCTGAAAAGTTAAGCGTTTCTGAGAAAAAACTAATTATGACTAACGAAAATGCGGACATACAATACATTATGACTTAAAACTATAAATGGGAAACAATAGAGACCCCTTAGTCCACTACTAATTAGCCTACAGTACCAAACCTTTGTGGGATGTTAATTGAATTTAATGATCTTGATTGATATAAAAAACTATAGTATAGGTCCAAGAAAAATTAGAAAAGCTCACGACGTTCTAAGAGTAAGATTACAAGAAACAACTAAATGGAAAACCTTAGAATACTCAGTGAAACATGAATTTCCGACCTGGGGGCCTAGCTAAGAAGACAATCGTTGATAGAAAACGCCAATATAAACTAAAATAAATATATGTATGGAAATAGTCACGTCACGTGACTTTTCACAGCATCTGTCGTCCCGATACGGAAGTAAAATTTTCTAATAAAATTCACAAGTTAGGCACACTTAATCATACAATAATGCCTATTTTTAACGTGTCTTTATTCGGAGGCTAGAATCCTTTTACGGTGAGCTGACTCGACTTGGGTTTCGACTCGAGTTTTTCAAGCGCAGAGTCTCGTAAACATGAGTCGACATCTTCAAAAGACTCAAAAGCAGTGGCGTGGCGTGAACAAGGTAATAAAAAGGTTGGCTTTGCGAGGCCCCCCTAAGTGCGAGGCCGTGGGCGAAGGCCCCATTCGCCCACGCCTAGCCACGCTACTGCTCAAAAGACTCGAGTTTCTAGCAACACTATTACCCACCCAAAGGGGAAAGTCGCAAGAAAGGGGCCTTGACCCGCGCTCCGGGTTTTTCCTGGTGCAAAGGCTGTCCATCGCAATTCAACGCGGTAACGCAGCGTGTGATGGGCACCTTTGAGCCGGGGGTAGCGCGGGGAGGCCTCTTTCAGTTTTTATTATATTCCTTGTTTTATTTTAGATATATTTAGGGTTGATAGTTTTAATTTAATACATTTATTTACATACAATATATATACAGTGGTACTACTAAACGAAATTAATAACTAGCTTAAATCTAAAATAGGCCCTTGAGGCATTGTACCAAGGATGCTGGCGGCATTTCCTCGCTGTATCGCAATGCTGATACGTTGTGCGAGGTAGCCGCCAGCTCTTCGGTCACCAGTTACGTCAACCAGACGCTTCGCGATTTCTGCGAACAACTTATGCGCGCTGGGACCCCATGGACCTAGAGTTTCAACACCAAATGGTACAAAATGGTACTCTCTACCGAGGCTCTTATATTTGTTACGTTTTAGAATTTCGGCGCTTTCCGCCGCTCCGCCCGCTTTTACAGTAGTCCGTTGGAGGTGGGACGGTGCCAGTGTGTCTACGCAGGTAGCATCCCACACCAACATCCGTCCCAAGCTCCAAGGAACTAAGGACACTCCATCGGGCCTCTTGCCATCATCTCTGATAATGCCAGTCGGCTCAAGAAGAGCAGGCACATTGATGGTGGCAAGAGACCGACGGACTATGTCATTAAGCGACGCATGTCTCGAAAAACGGCCTGCACTTTTTTGACAAGATAATCCGTGGTGTCCCAGTCGGTCCACGTCCGTGCCACAAGAGCATATGTGTGGCGTACACACCGAAACCCCGAGTCGCAAACCAGGTTTAATTTAGTATTATTCATAGATATATTTTGTTCATAAGTTATTTATTTTTTCTTTTTACTTAACAGTCCCACCCACCTCAACCGGTTAAACTTCCCGTGACCACACCCCGCCATCCCCAAGCATGACCCAACCAGGAATGTCATCATCATCACCACACGTGATCGCTATCACCTCTCTATCATCACGCACTGATAGTGATAGCACGTGATATCGAGCCAAGATCAGACACGGCACGAACGTGGCCAATCGGCGCCAGGTAAAAACTTATGTAATTATATTAATTAAGTAGTTATTAATGTATCATGGACAAAAACTATTTATTATTTACCTATTCGTCGTTATTGGCATGATCTGGCATATTGTTCAGTTTATACAGTTACAGATAGGTAACTAGAGTTAGACCAAGAAAAGTCTGCAAAGATTTTGATAGCATACGCAGTGCAAGTGTTATTTTAAACGTTAAACTTTTATGAAATTATGACGTATAAATAACACTTGCACCGCGTGAGGTATCAAAATCGTTGCAGACTTTTCTTGGTCTAGCTCTATAAGTATTTAACTTTCATGGGGGACTTATCGACACGGCTGGTCGACGCCTCGGGAGACCATAGGGCTGGCGCTTACCTCTCGCAGCGCATATTGCTGGCAATACAGAGAGTAGTTTAATTTTTAAGTAGTTTTAATTTTAGTTTAGTTTTTAAATGTTTAGTTCATAGTTAGTTTTAATGGTTTTCTTGTACTTATTAGTTAATAATATATTGTTAGTTTTTTTGTTAAAGTTCAATAAATTTATAGTGCTTTGTGAGAAATTGAAAAAGGAATTATTTTTATAGTCATAAGCACATAAAATTGTTCCCCATCTTTACCTAACTGCCTATCATCATAGCATAACAAATAATTCCGCTATGTAATAGTTTTTTTTATAACCGCTTTATTTTTGTAGCCAGCGATGCATTTTCTATCGCATGTACCTAAAACGGGCAGTATTCCGAGAAATTGTTCGTATTTCGTCACGTCACAGTGGAAAATGGCGAAATGCTAATTTTTAAAATACGATCGATAGAAATTTGGAATCTAGTGGTATTGACCACTCATTTTCAATTCTATTTGTAGAATTTAAATGCCTAGTAGTGGAGTATTATTGAACGAAATACAAGAAAACGAGAGGTTTAAATTCAAAAATCGGCCCACTGGCGAAATGCCTAGTAGTAAGTAAGTAATTCCTTCGCCCATGCACGGACACTTGCAGCACCCCAGGGGTTGTAAGTGCGTTAACCTCGTAAGACCCAGGGCAATTTTGGCGCTTTTGAATTTGGAACTTTCTTTTATTTCTATATGAGTTCAAAACTCGAATTAGTTTGTACTTGTCCAAGTACACAGGGACTTACGAGGTTAGGATGGGATTAGGCTTTTTTCTTGATAGTTTGAAGGTGGGATCGGTTCGAAAATACGGCGGGCGACTGCATAATGCATAGTTTAGTTGAGCGAGGCATTAAGTTAATTTCTCGAAAAACTTACCTACAGTTGAGAGGAAACGGAAAATTTGTCGCTTAAAAAAAAATATTATTTTCAGATTCCTCAGATCCATAGATTATTAGTTACAAGACACTTATAAAACTACATTAGTAAACTTAAAACATAAAAATACTTATTTTCTAGGTCGTAAGACATGAAGGTCGGTATTTCGGCGGAGAATATCCGAATCCCACCTCTCTGCTATCATTCTCAGGCTTAGGTGGTTCCTGAAATATAGCGATAGTCGGACGGATAGAAGTGGCTTAGTAAAATTTTATTTGATTTTTAACATAATAAAAACACTAAAAACTTATAAATAAATAATTTGACCTAAGTCGTAGTCGCTCGGTAGGGTGCCCAGAAGGCTGGCCGCATTGCTCCGCTGGATGGCAATGCTGATCCGTTGGGCAAATATTGGCCAGCCCTCTGGTCACCAGAGGCCTCTATGAGGCGCTTTGACAGCTCCTCATAGAGGCGACGCGCGCTAGGTCCCCACGGCCCCAAGGTCTCCACACCAAACGCCGCCGCAAATACATATGTAGCTACTACCTAGTGTGACATATTTGCGGCGTTTGAGGCTTAGTAAAATGGTTCTACCAGCCATATATCCGTCGTACGAAACCCTTAAAGCGTTGGCGGTTTAAAAAAATAAAACGACTTCTTTATTCTATAAGTAAATAACTAGAAAATTCTACATTCCAGGTAAACAACCTGAAACTTCTCCATTTTCCTCCTTACCTGAAATCTAGTTCCACTACGTCACTAGGCGGGTCTCAACGTCATCCGAGACGTCACGCGTAAACAAAACACTACTTGCCCATGCGCATGCATTGTTGCGTTACCATAACGTGTACTTGTACTACGCGTGGCCTAAATACGCATTACATGAGTATGAGAGGTGTGTGAGCTGTGGTTTTCCGTTTATACCCTAGATACAGTCAAGGTATAAATACGGACAAAGTGCCAAAAAAAAGGTCTCACACTACACTACCTTAATGTGTGGACCATAAATAAGGTTGTGTTTTAGGTATACAATTTTTGCTTACTTTATTCGTGTATAATTAAAAAAAACCTAGTGAGTTAATTTATTTATTTATTGAGGAGATAACACAGAAAAACATACATGGGATGAACATAAAACTTAAAATAAAATAAATGGCCTTAAATATAGATGCTTCCATAAACGTATCTCACAGAGAACATATGAATATTATACCACTTACCTAATACTAATACTTAACTAACATGCGGTTCACAATATTTCAAGTGTAGACACTGTACCTATATAATAATATACTATGTATGTACTTAGACTAATGTAATAGGAAGGAAAAAGTTACCTAGGTATTATTTATTTCTATATATAAATTCGTGACTGCTGTCTTAAACTGGGCGCGGGATTTTGAGAAGAGATCAATCTCGAGAAGAGACTTATTGTAGTGGTCGCACAGTCTGTATATAGGTGCACGTTTTCCGGATTTAGTCTTTGTCTTCGGAAGACTGAAGAGGTGTGTGGACCGCGTTAGTTTAGGAGGAGCTCGAAAGTATATTTTAGATAGGAGACTTGGACAGTCCAAATCGCCTGCACCCTTAACATCTGACTAAGAACCATCTCGACTGACACTTGATTAAAAAAAACCGGCCAAGAGCATCGGGATACTCGGGATGCTCAGTACGGTTACTTACCATCAGTTTGTCACTGACATAAACGCCGTCGAGAACGTAATTTACTTTCTATACATCTCGCTCGCACTCGCATATTAGTGCAAACGGGATGTATAGAAAGTAAATTACGTTCTCGACGGCGTTTATGTCAGTTGCTGATGGTAACCGTACTGTGCAGGGTTCCGTAGTTACGCCTCCGTCACAATAGGATGAAGGCTATTAAGTAAGTATATTACATAACAAGCAAATTTTTTATGCTATTTCTACTCATAATCACTCGACTAAGAAATAAAAGCTTGTAAAATATTAAAATTAACATAAAAAAATTCAAATTATAAAACCGGCCAAGTGCGAGTCGGACTCGCGCACGAAGGGTTCCGTGGCATTACGCAAAAAACGGCAAAAAAAATCACGTTTGTTGTATGGGAGCCCCACTTAAATATTTATTTTATTTTATTTTTAGTATTTGTTGTTATAGCGGCAAAAGAAATACATCATCTGTAAAATTTCAACAGCCTAGCTATCACGGTTCATGAGATACAGCCTAGTGACAGACAGACGGACAGACAGACAGACAGACGGACAGCGGAGTCTAGGGGCCCACTGATTAACAGTCCGCCGGACGGTATCGGCCTGTCAGTTAGAACAAAATTTTGACAGTTCCGAACAACTGACAGGCCGATACCGTCCGGCGGACCGTTAATCAGTGGGCCCCTCCCGTTTTTATCCTTTGGGTACGGAACCCTAAAAAGTGTAGTGAAGGTACATACAACTTTCAATAAAGTTGCCCACAATCACTCATATCTTTTCCATCGACAATACGCACGTTCACGTACATTTTACCTACAATGTGTACAATTTCAAACAATTAATCCACTGTTACTATGTCGATTTAAGTCAATATGAGCCTCTTAGTTAGGCCAATTTGGACGTACACTTACAGCAGAATTATATTTGAATCATGTTATCTAGGCATCGTGCGTCTCGCTCGCGCCTATACATGTACGGACAAGTACGAGCGAAACGCACGATAACTAAATAACATGATTCAAATACCATTCTGATGTCAGTGTACGTTCGAATCGGCCTGTATGTAACCAGGGCGGTGTCAAATTATGCGACTCATCATTCGATCGAACGTTCCGAACGATATTGGGTTAGCACGTGTTCGTATATTTTATTCATAAAATAGGAAATTCTATTTTTGAAACAATGAAACTATTTTTGAAACAAAAAGCAAAGAGAATTTAGATCAGAGGATTATTGTCAAAGTAAACTTTTCGAGCGATGTGCATACCTTTGGCCTACTCTCGAGTAGGTAGATGGCGATACTTTTTGATATTTAACAAATCTAACACATGTCAGTGAAAGAATAGGGATCAAAGTCAAATGGACATAATTTACTTTGCCAGTTTTGCCACTGCTGGACAAAGGCCTCCTTGATTTCCACAACTCCCGTTGTTGTGTCGAGAAAAAAATAACAGTGGTTTAGTTTTTTGAATAACGGCTTGAATGTTTTACTACGGGTATTTGAAGAGTCTGTGCGGAAAGAGAAGAGTCGTGGAATATATGGGGACCAATATATTTTACGATTCGACTCTTCTCTTTCCGCACAAACTCTAACTTTGGTCCTCCGTCGAGTCCGTCGTATGCGAGCCAGTGCCGAGCAACTTGCATTCAAGTTACTAGGAGCCAGTAATGCCGCCCTGGTAGCCCCCTCTACTCGAGTGGGGGGTAGTGAGCGGCGAGTGACGCAATCGGCCCAGGCGCATAGTGCGAGTATTGAGGTTTGGTTGATGCGCGTTTCAAGAAATTTAAAAGAGCCCGTATTAGCTATCGTTGCACAAACATGAATATAACAAAGTGAAGAATATTGACATTAATGATGATTATGTTATTGCACGCCATTCAGAATTAACTTGGTCCGACTCTATGAAAAGATAATTAATAAGATAAGTTATAAAACCGGCCGACCGATTGGCAAACAGATCTACAAAAAATAAGCAAGAAGCAAATACTAGAATAAGTTTTTATGTTTATCTTTTGTTTGAATCAGTTTAATGTTATTAGGTTAAGTGGATCTGAATAAAAGGCTATATTATTATATTATATTATAAAACCGGCCAAGTGGGAGTCTGACTCGCGCACGAAGGGTTCCGTACCATTACGCAAAAAACGGCCACAAAATCACGTTTGTTGTATGGGAGCCCCTCTTAAATATTTATTTTATTCTGTTTTAGTGTTTTTTGTTATAGAGGCAACAGAAATACATCATCTGTGAAAATTTCAACTGTGACAGACAGACAGACAAACAGGCGGACGGACAGACAGGCAGACAGCGGAGTCTTAGTAATAGGGTCTCGTTTTTACCCGTTGGGTACGGAACCATAAAAATACATCTGTTAAATACATAGCTACTAAATATTCACAAATAATATGACACACACAATTAAAAATATTTCACACGTGAAAATACTCGTAATGCATACCTACTAAGTAATAAGTAAGCTTCTTACTGTATAAATAAAATAGAAAATTAAAAAGATTTGCACCTAAAGTAGACGGTTATCGTGGTTTACTTCAGGCCAATTAAAATTATGTACTGTGATAATGATAATGGTAAACCAAGAAGTTAGCACTAGTTTTCAGACATTTGGAATATTTAAAAATCGCGGAGCTATAGTTGTTCGCGGGGACTACAGCTCACAGATTTCGCAAACTTTCTGCGAAGGAGCCAATCCACGGCGGCCCGTCGTCTCAGTGAGTGGGTAAATGGGCTAGCGACAGCAGAAAGTCTCAGTGACGCAACCGCGCCGCTAACCCACTGCGCTAGCTGACCTGCCCACCCTTACCCGCCAGTCCCACTGCTGGGATTGTAAGGCAGATGACATACTCATGATAGACGTGAAATTTTTCTAACTGATTATTAGTATGAAACTGACAGTTCTACCCACACATTAACTTCGCAGCTTCGGTCATCTATTAAGAGGTGTGGGACCACTGACCGACCGTACACACACACGACTGTACACAGTCGGGAAAGAAAAGGCCCTGATTGACCGAGCGCTAGCGAAGGTCTCCCTTTCAATTTGGTTAAAAATTGCTTTCGCTTCTCCTCTACAGGACGCAATTCTCAACCGATTCTCATGAAATTTTGTGTGCAGGTTCATTGTTGATTTTATCCTCCGCTGTCCGTCCGTCCGTCCGTCCGTCTGTCCGTCCGTCCGTCCGTCTGTCACCAGGCTGTATCTCACGAACTGTGATAGTTGTTGAAATTTTCACAGACGATCTATTTCTGTTGCCGCTATAACAACAAATACTAAAAACAGAATAAAATAAAGATTTAAGTGGGGCTCCCATACAACAAACGTGATTTTTGACCGAAGTTAAGCAACGTCGGGCGGGGTCAGTACTTGGATGGGTGACCGTTTTTTTTGCCGTTTTTTGCATTATGGTACGGAACCCTTCGTGCGCAAGTCCGACTCGCACTTGTTTTTTTTTTTTCAAAATGTCGGAGCCTTACATTCAACAGCGACATTCTCACGAGGTCTACAGCTCACAGAGCTAGGAGTAAAAAAGTAAAAACTCGAATTTAAACTATTGTGAGACATACTAACATGTCGCGCGAGTGACTAAAAACAAGAGACTAACTAAACCGTAAAATTATTCAAAGTAAAAACTCATAAACCTGTAAACACTAAAGCATGGCGATCTTCACGATCTTGTATCCGGTTATCGCACTGCATAAAAAACCCCACACAATCAGACCGGTCTATATCCGCGAGGGTCATCACGTCAAACCAAGGATGTGCTACTTTCTTTACATCCTACCGATTCGAATCATGACTATCATGTCATGAGTCAAGTTCCGACTAGTAGCTGACCGACTGGCATTGGGTTGCGTAAGATGTGAGTTTTTGTGCTCTTTTCCCTAACGAACGTGAAATATTCCATTTGATTCGTGATTTTCCTTGGCATTTGAAAATAAAAATTGTATCGAAAATATACAGCGATAGTAAACATCGTCAAACAACAAAACAAACGTCAGTATATCATACTAAAATCGGTCTATAGGTCATACACTAATTTAGGTGCGGTCTTTTCGGTTTTCGATTTATTTACTTTAGTTTTCCTAATCTTTTTTACCAAAACTTTAGGCTCCATAATTATATTTGGCCTCTTCGGCCGTCACTATCTATATGATTCTGGTTGTAAAGTATGTGCCTAGGTGCTTCCTGTATTGACGCCCAAAAACTTGCCTAAATATCGCGAATTCATTTTGATAAGCTGACAATACTTTAACTTCCGAGAGCTTTATTGTCATCATTTCATAATACTCCGCCGCACTAATATTAAAATCGATTCAAACGTTGTGGAAATCGAAAACAACGAATCTCGGCACCGCCGACTACCAGGGCCTCACGAAGCCGGCGTGGTTACGCAACACTCACCGCCACTCTCACTTTCGCGGCTGGGCGACGTGCGCTCTATCTTCTTGCATTTATGCCAGCCTGGTACCTTTAGGTGCTAGATAGTGCATAACTTCGCTGTTTTGTAACCGTGCGGTCAAGTGCGAGTTGAATGCATTTGTGCACCGACTGAACTGAATCGGTCGAAATCTGATGTTCAAATTGTACGTTGTACGTTGGGTTCCTTATATATATATAATAATATAATATTATATATAATCCCATATCCCATGCCAATTATCCTTTATGGTTAGTAATCATTTTCATTGCTGGACAAAGACGAAAGACCATAGAACTCGATTCCTACCGGCTAAACTACTTAAAATGTTATAATAAGAGAACGTCATGTTTCGGTTTATTTGCCGATTATACCATTATAATTATAACTTTCCGCCATTGCATTCCTCGCTCCTCTCACCGGAAGCTCCAACCATGACCCTAAATATAATGAAAAAACACTTCGCCTCTAAATAACTCTTTTAGACATTTTTCTCTTTGTCTAAGGCTCGCAAAACTGCTAAAAACGAAAACAACAAAACCTCAGCTAAGTGGAAAATAAAGAGTAGTCGCTGCGAAAGTGTGTCAGCGCCCACGCCGCTCATGCCTGCGCGAGAGTCGATGCAAGCTTAAACTTTATAATTAAAATATAACCTCACCTATAACTTAGATATCAAAAATGTTACGCAAACGCAAAATTGTTGATTATAGGAGCCCTGTATGTAAGAGCGCGCGAAGCGCGTTGAATGTCGGGTTTCGCCCGACCTTATAGTGTGAAGGGCGGCGCAGGCGCCCTGTATGTAAGAGCGCGCGAAGCGCGTTGAATATCGGGTTTCGCCCGACCTTATAGTGTGAAGGGCGCCGCAGGCGGCCTGTATGTAAGAGCGCGCGAAGCGCGTGAATGTCGGGCTTCGCCCGAACTTATAGTGTGAAGGGCGCCGCAGACGCCCTGTATGTAAGGGCGCGCTTAATGTAAGAGCGCGCGAAGCGCGTGAATGTGACTTTATAGTGTGAAGGGCCCCCAGTATGTAACAGCGCGCGTAGCGCGCTGAATATCCTATTAGTGTGAATAATCATGTTTATATGCCAGCTGCTACTCGGCCGAAGTCCGCCCGACCTTAAAATATGAAGGGCGCCGCAGGCGCCCTGTATGTAAGAGCGCGCGAAGCGCGTGAATGTCGGGCTTCGCCCGACCTTATAGTGTGACGGGCGCCGCAGGCGCCCTGTATGAAAGAGCGCGCGAAGCGCGTGAATGTCGGGGTTCGCCCGACCTCATAGTGTGAAGGGCGCCGCAGGCGCCCTATATGAAACAGCGCGCGAAGCGCGCTGAATGTCGGGCTTCGCCCGACCTTATAGTGTGAAGGGTGCCGCAAGCGCCCTATGTGAAAGAGCGCGCGAAGCGCGCTGAATGTCGGGCTTTGCCCGACCTTATAGTATGAAGGGCGCTGCAGACGCCCTGTATGTAAGAGCGCGCGAAGCGCGTGAATGTCGGGTTTTGCCCGACCTTTTAGTGTGAAGGGCGCCGCAGGCGCCCTATATGAAGGAGCGCGCGAAGCGCGCTGAATGTCGGGGTTCGCCCGACCTTAGAGTGTGAAGGGCGCCGCAGGCGCCCTGTATGTAAGAGCGCGCTTAATGTCGGGCGAAACCTTATAGTGTGAAGGGCCTCCAGTATGTAACAGCGCGCGTAGCGCGCTGAATATCCTTTTAGTGTGAATAATCATGTTTATATGCCAGCTGCTACTCGGCCGGAGTCCAAAACCCACCTCCCCGACCGACCTCCCTATAAGTGACTCAGAGGTATATATACGCGTCAGGAAAAATTTCGATAGCGCGATGTAGAACATTCCAATTTCGAAAATTTACAGACGGCAATTTTTATATTATATGACACTTGTGCTTACCCGATGGGTTTGTATTTGATAAATAAAAATTTAAAAACTGGCATTACTTTTTTTTTTTAAGGCGATGCCTCTGAGGTCCCGAGAGCCCCCTTAACGCGGATCTCAAGTGAAAATTGAACAGAACAGTCGCCATCTTGAATTTCATTCTTTTAGCTCGATCTTGATGTAAATCGATATCTGAGGATCCGAGAGGCCCCTTAACACGAATCTGAAGTCGAAATTGAAACCGGTAGCCATCTTGATTTTTTTTATTTTAGGTCCGATCTTGATGAAAATGGATATCTGAGGAGCCGAGAGGGCCCTTAACTCGAATCAAATCGAAATTGAACGAAACGGTCACCATATTGAATTTCTTTATTTATGATCCGATCTTGATGAAAATCGATATCTGAGGATCCGAGAGGCCCCTTAACATGAATCTGAAGTCGTAATTGAACAAAACGGTCGCCATCTTGAATTTCTTTATTTATGATCCGATCTTGATGAAAATCAATATCTGAGGATCCGAGAGGCCCTTCAACTCGAATTCGAAGTCAAAATTGAACGAAACGGTCGCCATCTTGAATTTCTTTATTTTTCTCCCGATCTTGATGAAAATCGATATGAGGATACGAGAGGCCCCTTGACATGAATCTGAAGTCGTGGGCGTTTCTCAGAGATGACCTTCGGTGCCTGACTTCGGTGCCAAATTTTTTTTTTTAACTTATTTGATATGCGACTTTATTTCCTAAAATCTAGCCTTAATATAAAAAATATTGGTAGTGGAGGCCTCCATTAGAACCTTATAGTTTTTAAGATATTTGAGATTTAAAAAACACCGAAATCATGTGCAGGCACTGAAATTGCAGGCATTGGCGTCACCGAATTCAATAATGCATACACAAAAATCACATTTCAATTTTATATCTCAACCATATTACATTTTAATCATATTTTTCATTCTTATTTGATTATAAGCGATGTAACAAGGCTAATGATGTCGAAAGCTTACATAAATGTAATAGATATAGACCCAAGATTTTAAAGTAATCTAATTACGGCTTGTAAAACAACATCTCTAGAAGATATCCCACACTATTTGACTGTCCTCATATAATGAAATGAAATGTAATGGGTTTATACCTTAATAAATAAAATTTTTATTTTTATTTATTTATTTATTTATAATAGGGTGATGGGCGATGTATGGTCCTGGAACGAGTTTCAGACATGACGACCACAAATTCGCACATTAGTGCCATAAAGGAGAAGGTGTTTGTTTCACACAATCCGACCGCACACGCATCAAAAAGAAACTTATGTTACCTACACCCGATAAACAAGAAACTTTTGATCAATGCTCAAAAAATATATAAAGCAATGTGATGCAATACGGAAAACAAGTATTTTTGAATAACAGAGTTTTAAAGCGTGAACTCCATCAATTTAAAACTATTTGAAGTGGTCGACTAATGCCTGAAGATCTAATTACCCGTTAATTATTTGAGGGTGCTGGAGATCTCCAGCACCCTCGAACACTTGAGCTAATTTGTAACTCCTATATTTAGACATAAAGACACAAGACATTGAGGATTGTTAAAACATTTGCTATGTTCAATTTGGGTCTATGTCTAGGTCTCATTGCCTTTGAAGCGATCTCGACATTAGAAGGCCACTTTATTTTTAATCCCTTGTTCTGATCATCCTGTCCCTTGGGTGTGCATAGTACTTACATACACAAGTTATTGTAAAAGAAGTGGGATCTAATTGACTGCATTCATTTAACATGCCTGACACGTTTAAAGGTATCGAGGTGTAGGGCCTCAGGTGATACAGAGGACAATTAACATAATTTACTTCATTGGTTTGAAGAGAATATCAAGACAGAGAAAGAAACATTGGGTCTTCAAGTTTCAACACACGTCTGGTTTAAAAAACTACTCATAGTAAACTAGTGATCTTTTGTACCTATTATGACTTAATTTATTTACAAACATAATTTTACGTTTATACCATGTATCTTGCACTTTTTAAGTGTGATAAATTAGTACAACAAACTAGGTTACAAAGCAGGATTTGAATTCAGTGATCACTTTTTTGATATCGGTGGTCAAAAAATCCACCGAATCCAAGGAAATCAACACCAGCGATGTCAAAATTAATCGCTTTTTAGCAATTACAGAAATAGCATGAGTGATACAGAGGAGATGTAATAATGATGGATTTACGTACTTTCGAGGATTTCTTAATCACTTGCATAACGATAAATGCACTAAAACTTTCGGAGTAAATTGCACCACCGATCTCAAAAAAACATAGAACCAAACCCACCGAAGGACGGTGAAACCTTTAAAAAATCACTTTATTATACTGTGACTGTACCTCTGCTCTATTCAACGGTTAAGGCACAACTAAAGCATACTATGTTTGAGACACTGAGTTCCTGGTTTACAACTTTGAAGGAGTACCGACATGTTTTGCAAATTACACCGAAATCAGGCACTAGCCCGGGACACATCGTAAATTTGGTTTTATTCAATGAGTTGAGCAAACACATTATTGTGATATAAAGAATATGATAAGTTAACTAATACCCTGTGCGTGAATACCCATAATAACTCCGATCTAATGCCCCATCTTGAGTAATAATTTTTTGTTTCATAAAATCTGGGTGCGGGACACTCCCACCGAACATCATTTTGGGCATTTGAATTTTTTTTTCTTGTATTATATAAATAATAAATAAATAATTTGATAGTGCCCCAGACAGAATATAGGCTGAAGATCATGCCTAAATTAATTCAGATTTATTGAACAGTAAATTCAATCATTTATTGCCCCGGACACGTAAAAATGGCCCTCCTGCGAAATGCCCTCGTAATTGAATAAAACGGTCGCCATTTTGAGTTTCTTTAGTTTCGACTTGATCTTGATAAAATCGATATCTTAGGATTCAAGATCCTACCCTCAATACGAATTTAATGTCAAAGTTTTTTTTTACCAAAAGTTAGCCAAAATAGTCGCCTTTTTTTCATTTTTTTTTGATACGATCTGGATGAAAATCGATATTTTAATACGAAACTGCGGTATTACCCTGTCAGAAATGTACGTCAGCTTACACAATTACTTGAAGTCGGGGATTCAGTACTTATTCGTTTTGTTTCCGCATTTATCGATACTTACTTATACTAATATCCAGTTCACTTGTGTCCAACGTTAACCTAAACCTTTACAACTTATATAAATACCTTTACCTTTACCTTTACCTTTACCTTTGGAGCAACCAACACAGATCGAACTATGTGCTTACTAAGCAAAGCTTGTACTATTGCGAAGATATTCATATTAAGTAAGCTTAATAACTATACTATAGTATCCAAAAACAATATTTAGGTACTTATACTTAAATATCCAAAAACAGAAAGCACTATTACTTGGGAAAGTGTTCGTACTCATTACGCACAAATTCGCCTTCCAGAATTCGAACCCAGGACCATTACCGTACCTACCTATTAGTTAATGTATAGGTACTACTACTATTTATTAGTTAATGTATGTAGATACAACAACAGTGTTGTGAATAACGCTTATTTTTAGGCTTAAAGACTCGAACCCTCAAGACTCGTAAGTCTTGAAGTCTCTACTATATTTGAGAATTGTATTTATTTATTTTACGCGTATGGAAGTAAGAAATCGTCTTTGCCGCCTTTGAGGCGTTAAGCTTCGAGAGTCTTAAAGGTTCGAGTCTTTTAGCCTCGAAATGAGCGTTATTCACAACGCTAAATTCTACAGCTCTACGGAGCCCTTCATTATGCGTAGTCCGATATGCACTTGGCCGATTTATCTCACCAATGGATTTATCAATCGGGTTACCGGGTATAATGCAGTGATCACCGTTCTTTCACTAATAAAGTGCCGACTAATCAGCCATTTTTGCTGACTAGTCCCCGATTAATCGGCGACTACCAATGAGGCCGGATAGTCGGCTTTCCCGACTAGTTGGTACATCCCGAGTCATTAGATTTGGACATTTTTATTAATTAACATTATTAACTTTAATTTGTAATTTAATGCTCTATTATTTATTTTCATTTAATACAATACTAACAAAAAATAAATGATAATTGAAAATTATCACAGCGAACTCACAATGGTTTTAAATAAGTTACATAGACTCTACAGGCGCTTAATGTATTTTATGCCTATTTTCGTAAGGCTACAAATATAATGACCACCAAAAAATACTTTGGTACCCTAAATAAAAAAATCATGCTTACCAAAAAAAATTACTGAACGCCAAAAAAATAAGGCCTAAAAATACAAAAGTACCTACCACCACTTTAATTACGACTGCACTTCAAATTGTATTCAAATACCAACTATATTGAATGATCACCAAAAATCATTAATGATCACCAAATCTTGAAGACCAAATTAATGCGATATTTTCACCTAAATAAACCACTATGATTACCAAAAAATGTATACATATTACGATATTACCAAATAAAGTAAACTGATGCCAAAATTACTAGCCCCTCCCGCTCAACCCCCCGTAGCCCGCACCGCATACCTACCTAACCTAATCTACTTTTCTAGTAGCATTTCATTATGCTACTAGAAAAGTAAGTTCGTTATGCTATCAGTTAAGTGGGTTAGGTTAGGTTAGCACTGCGACCCTTACAGAAACGAAATGGTACTAGAAAAGTAGGTTAGGTTAAGTTTCAACTGCTACCCATACAGATACGAAACGCTACTAGAAAAGTGGGTTAGGTTAGGTTTGAACTGCGACCCTTACAGAAAAGAAATACTACTAGAAAAGTGGGTTAGGTTAGGTTTGAACTGCGACCCTTACAGAAAAGAAATACTACTAGAAAAGTGGGTTAGGTTAGGTTTGAACTGCGACCCATACAGGAACGAAATGCTACTAGAAAAGTGGGTTAGGTTAGGTTTGAACTGCGACCCTTACAGAAACAAAATGCTACTAAAAAAAGGTGACGAAGTGGATTAATTAATTTAATAGGATAACGATATATTAAATGTTTGCACATTTTTAATTAAAATGTGGTTACAATTTTTGTGATCATTTACTATTTTTGCGTTTACAATGATTATTTTGGAGCCATTTGCTTTAATAGGATAGCAAGATTTAAAAATTTGGTTGAATTGAATTGAATTGAATTGAATTGTCATTTATTCACAAGAACATATGGTACATGAGATGTTACAATAATGATACTGAACCTTAATACATTCGGCCGTTAGGCATGTGAAAATTAGAGTATGTTTAACCTAGTTAACTACTTAATCTAATGCATGCATATTATTACTGATTTAAATAAGTAATAAAAATAATTAGGTATAATGTTATATAGTCAAAAAAATATGAAACAGGAAGAGAGTTAATACAAAATAGACTTCCATCTTACATGTCGTTATAATACATTATTGAATTATCATTTTACATTAAAATGGAGTTCTAATTTTGGTGGTCATTTACTATTTTTGGGTTTACAATGATTATATTGGTGTCATTTTTTTTAATAGGATAGCAAGATGTAAAAATTTGGTTATCATTTCACATTAAAATGGGGTTTGAAATTTGGTAATCATTGACTATTTTTGGGTTAATAATGATTAGTTTGGTGTCATTTCCTTTAAAAGGATAGTAAAATGTAATAAAATTGGTAATCATTTCACATTAAAATGGTGTTATAATTTTGGTGATCATTCATGATTTTAGGGTGATAAAATAGATTTTTTTGGTACCTATTAAATTTTACTAAATCTGGTGATCAGTTAAATAGCAGCCTTTTCGTAATTTTGAATTTTTTACAAAATAAAACCAAACGTCAAAAAAAACATTATGTAACAATCAAGCCTGCTCTCAAAATTCCACGAGAATCAATTGAGTAATGCGACCTTCAGAGGAGAATCAGGAGAACATCCGGACATACGAAAGCATTTTTGTCCAAGCTGAAACGGAGACCTTCGCTAACGCTTGGTCAATGAATGTGCTAAACTGTCGTCCCTTCCTAGCGCGTTATGACTCATGTATTCTCTTTGACTAACGACCTGATTCGTACTTTAATATACGTCGAAAATTAGCTGAAACGACATGGATTGTACATGTCAGTGTCAAAAGTGACGTTTCTTCAAAGTTCCAATCAGACCGTATAGCTTTAAGAGCAGCAGTCGTAAACCGAACTCGGCCGAACATTACCGAACAAGTGACAAAGCTCCTGCCTTATTCTGTTCTTCCTGTCAAGCCATAACCTATTAGCAGAAAGGTTGAAAAAGGGTCCAAACCTCGACCTCGCCGTAATTAAATTATATAACAGCGCCGGCGCACGCGGAAGGCGAGTGGCCCTGCGTGTGTTGCAATCCCTTAAATAGGTCGAGCGAGACTCTAATAGAAAGACGCAGGGCCGGATTAGGGCGCGTGTAAATGCTACGCGTTCAAAGGGCCTACCACAGATACAAACGCCACATTGCAGGCTAGCATGCACAGGGCCCAAGACAGAGCGGCTTGGAGAGCACTGGTGAAAAGTGTCCACATTCGTCACGTCCCTCAGCCATAAGGATACGACAAGGAAGAGAAGACCACAGATGTAAAAAATTGAGGTGTGCAATAGAGAAGGCATCGCCAATATATTTCATGAGTGCGAGATGGTGCGAGAGAGGCAGACTATGAATGAAAAAACGTCACCGCTTTTGAGCCTCACAGCGGCCGCCAGCAGCCGCTTGTTATACTTGTTTTACAAAACACACATGCATCATATGAGATGCACTGTGACTATTTTATGTCAAATATATGTAGGTTTATGTCACAAAAGATCGTTACTACTTTGGATAAGTCATACACATAGGTCACAAAAGAACAATACAATACAATACAAATACTCTTTATTGCACACCTCATTACAGAAAACAATACAAATAATACAGGAAGAAGAGGTTAAACAACAGGCGGTCTTATCGCTAAAAAGCGATCTCTTCCAGACAACCTTTAGGTAGCGGAAATTAATAAATTTATGTCATGTCAGTAGGTGTTTCAAATTCAATATAAGAATTTTAGCACAGAAAAAAACACAATACAAAACAGTATAAAAGACATACAAATAAAAATAAAATAAAATAAGATTTACATAAATACACATATCATACATACATAAAATTATATACATATACACATATATATACATATATATACGTAAAAATGCCAGCTATAGGGAAAAGGAAGCAGGTAAAAGTATTACGGAGCAGATAAAAAGTGAACTTTAACGAGTCTCTTGAAAGAATAAGGAGACTGGGCGCACCTTAAGTCTGCAGGCAGAGAATTCCATAGTCGTACAGATTGAAAAGTGAAAGAATTTGTATAGAATTTAGACGAGGATGACGGGACAGAAAGAAGCAAATTCTGGGAGGACCTAACCGAACGGAGATAGCTGAAACGGTTTTTAAGATAGCGGGGAGTTGCGGGGTTAAAAAGAATGGAATACAGAAGTGACAAAACGTGGGAGTTACGACGTAGGCGAATAGGGAAAGAACGTTACTACTTTGGATATGTAGGTCATACTTTTCCGTACACAAGGGACAGTAAATGCACAATTATTTTTGAACCTGTCGGCGGTCATTTTAGGACACGTAAATATATCAGTTTTTGAAGTGAAAACTTCTTTAGCGGCGCTGGGCACTTTTTGAGGTGGGGAAAAAATGATAAACTCGAGACAGCGTAACGCGATCACGTGATTACGTGGTTTAGATGGCCACTTATTTAGATGGCTTTTAAACCAATAAAGAAAAACTCAATGACATTACATGAAAAAGGTTCTAATCTTGTACGGGTTGAAATACGAGGATCTCACAGTTACATTCTAACTTTATATCACTCAAATATAATTCAATAAAGCTAACTACATCTTGGTGAATAAAACTCAAAATATCATGACCAAATATATTTAGATGCGAGGTCTGCAATGTAACTTTACAATTTATATTCAAATTTTAAACAATTAACGCTACTAATTTGAATTTCGAATTTTAAACAAGCTCACTGACCAGCAATTTTTGATCTAAAGTTTTTCAATAGAAAGGAGGATGGTACAATTATACATAGTGCTGCAGACATTTTAGACTAGTCATTGAGTTTCCACTTCTGTCGGCACTCCCGGAGTGCAACCCGTTTTTTTTTATATAAACGTACTTTTAGGTCGCATCACGTTTCACTTTATATTTCAACTGGTGGTTGTCGCGTACGCGCTCAAGGTACACAAAGGGCTAGCGACAGTAGCGACTCCACCCAATCCGGACCTGGTATAAAAACTTAAAAAGATTGTTTGCATCTTTTAGTTACAATTTTTAGGTCACACGCTCTGTGTGTGCGTGCGTGTGATGTGTGTGTGTGTGTGTGTCTGTGGATCATCCAGTGTCGCTGCATTCAAATTCTATTTCGTTTGTAGGGCATCTTATATTGAGATCGCACTTGCTTGTGGTTGGAAATTACACTAAGGAAATATCAAACTACTTAATGATTCTCAGATTTATATGATCTGTAGTCGTCGTTCGAAATTTAAATATTAGAAGAGAAGAAATTAAGAGCCAACGGAAGTGGTCATTACTCCATACAAACGTACTCCTCTTTTTCCTCCGTGGTTTTTGAAGTTAGAGCAATGATTTTTTCAACACAAATTAATATTGTCAATATCTGTGTCGGACCGTTTTGCTTTTTTTGATATTTTTGTTTTTTAAGGCGCTAGAGCCCTTCAAAAATGGCCAAAATGGCGTAATTGACTATGCCGCAATGAGAGGCGTGGCATTCAAAACTGATATCAATTAGCCAAAAAAGCAAAACGGTC
The DNA here is from genome assembly GCF_910591565.1 of Cydia splendana. Classification (NCBI taxonomy): domain Eukaryota; kingdom Metazoa; phylum Arthropoda; class Insecta; order Lepidoptera; family Tortricidae; genus Cydia; species Cydia splendana. The sequence continues at coordinate 12,060,817 of NC_085979.1, read as the reverse complement.
CGACACAGATAATTTCATAATCATTTAGATTTCCAAATTTGGTTACGATTGGTTAAGTTTTGGAGGAGGAAACAGAGGAGTACGAAACCTCGATTTTTGAGATTTTTACGCAGGATTTTTCGCCTTGTCCTTATCGCACTACTTTTAAGTGCCGCTTCTGTTAGCGAGACGGGTATATTTACGTAAAATATTTAAAAATCAGCTCCTGTTTCGTCTTAAGTACCTATTTAAAAACACGTTGGGTCAGGACATCTGTGTTGTATCTATTGAAGTAGCCCAAAAATATAGGTACTAACATAGTTACATAGTTACTGAAACCTGCCAGGTACTACTTAGTTTTAAAAAACGCTCTTACGCACAGTCAGTGTGTATTTCCCATTAAATCTAAGAGGAAAAACCGGCCAAGTGCGAGTCTGACTCGCGCACGAAGGGTTCCGTACCACCTACGCAAAAAACGGCAAATAAAATCACGTTTGTTGTATGGGATCCCCACTTAAATATTTATTATATTTTGTTTTTAGTATTTGTTGTTATAGCGGCAACAGAAATACATCATCTGTGAAAATTTCAACTGTCTAGCTATCACGGTTCATGAGATACAGCCTGGTAACAGACAGACGGACAGACGGGTCGGAGTCTTAGTAATAGGGTCCCATTTTTACCCATTGGGTACGGAACCTTAAAAATAGAGCAGAAGAAGAGATTTAATTCAGTTAACCCTTGATATTCCTTTCTAGTCATTCGATTTCGAACCGTAATTCTTAATGTAGAGATGCGTTTTTGTTTTAAGTATTGTGGCAAATATGTTGCCGCATGGACTTAAGGGTTAATTATGTAGGTAACTACGTCGGCGAATTCCATTTGTATATGAACAACGCACAGATGTTATGCATTTCTTATAAAAGCTAAGATAAAGAAGATAAGATATAAATAAGGTCGGTCACGTCTACCGCATGCATCCGGAGAGGTGGGCTAGCTTAGCCACCAAGTGGATGCCGGTAGAGGGACGTGGACGCGGCAGGCCCAATCGGAGATGGCGGGATGACCTGGACAGCTTCCTGAATAACTGGCCGGAGGAAGCACCAAATCGGGAGTCGTGGAAATTAAGGGGAGAGGCCCAGCAGTGGGACACTCAAATAGGCTAGGAAAAAAAAAGAGGATTGAACTCGAAAGGTAACCAATTAATCATCTCTACGTCGCAACACCTAATTGTTAATTAGTCGTCGACATACAGGCAGCAGACTGCATCCGATTAGCATACGATTATATTGTAAATAGAAATTAGTTGGTCAATCATGTAGCACACTGACCCCCGGCCCCTATTGTGCCAGACCTTGGGACGTACTTTTGAGGTGCGTCGGAAAATACCATTTGGGCAGAGTTGCGAATACTAGGTATATTTTACTAAAGTTTTGTAGAAAATTCAAGAAAATATTAAAACTACACAAACGGGTCTACCACGATATAATTCCTACCTTAAATTCCGACGTTTCAGCTGAATTGCACCAGCTGTGGTCACGGAATGTCAACGGAGATATAAATAAAACAACACTAAATTACCCGAAATTAGTTTATAAAAATGTTCGGGGTAGACAAAGAAATTGCAGCTACCCGTTAAAGTACAAAACGCGAGAGTTTAAAGTGTTATAATATTTAAAACTGGCTAGGTTTAATGTACGGGCTAGGCGATTAATTAGCTGGCTAATTTAACCAGTTGGCTGCGACATATATATGTCAATGTTAAATCAATAAGTTAGCGAACGTTACATCATATAGTCAATAGACAGTGCTTGTTTGATGAACGTGCTTGTATTGACAACAAACATAACATTGCCTCCGGGTATTTAAATTCAAGTTTTCTCACACTTTTGCTTAAATATTCTCTTTATTTTAAACTCTGAATTGAGACTATAGTATTTATTTAGGTATTTAAATAAAAGTAAACAAAATCTACCCTCAAATGGCTCCTTCAAGACAGTTGCGGGTAGATGAAAACATTACATGATCAAATAATGTAGGTTAAAGTCAGGTCGTTCAGTGACTGATCTGAGAGATGGTTGATTAACCAATAAATTCTATAACTACCCGAAAATTTACAAATTATTTGTTTACTTTTATTTAAATACCTAAAGATACAGAGTATAGGAATGTGCAAGTTGCACTTTTCAAAATTTCCCGAAAATATCAGACCACTTCCTTGTGAGAATTCTCATGAAAGTTTCCACACCCTTGAAAACAAACAGAAATCTAAAACACGGACAAGAACAAGAACAAACACGAACCCGTTGCCAAAAGGCCGCTCCCATACAATTGAAGATACGCTTTCATTTTTATTCGACCTCTTGTAATAATATGAAATTTAACATGAACATTCAAGTAACATACATTATCTAGGTATGCCTGGTACGGTCAGCAGCAGAAGTTGCTAAGCGGGCGAGGTGCTCAAATTTACCTTGACACGCTCTTATACTCTTAACAATAACGTCGCGTCAAGATCATTTTGAATACCTCGCTCGCTTAGCAACTTCTGCTGCTGACTGTACTAGTTTCCGTTGCTAAAAACTGCAAAACCAAGAATGGCAGCGGCTAAGCTAGTGTGATTCATAAAAATAGTCCGTATTTATCAATTATCTATCCAAATAAAGCAAATTTAATTGCCAGCATCACCCTCCCTTCTTCGTAAGAAGGGTAGTAATAAAAGCATGCGTATAAAATGAGACATGTGAGCCTAGAGTATTTTATATAGGGTTGCTATATATAATGTATTTTTCACCTCAGCAGCTCGAACAAGGGTACTTTGCTTCTTAAAAACAGTGAGCAAAATGCGATTTTGCTCACTGAGCGAGACAAAATGACATTCAAGTGACCTTTATAGTCAAAAGTCATTTCAACATGTGGGGTCTAATACAAGTTCGAAATACTTGGGTTCTATTATCTCTATCCCTTTCACACTGTTAGCAAAAAGAAACAGACAAAAAAAAGTTCAAACGACATTCAACGGTATATTGACTGTTTATAATAGACCCCCGAAAAACTTCAGAACGCATCGTTCCAAACCACGTACGAGTATGAATTCTTAATAATGAATTAATTAAAATAAAATTTTAGTTTTGATAAAAACTGATAAAAACATTATATTTTAGGTATTTTATAGTACAATTAGAATAATGAACTCAAAAAATACACAGATTATCACGCAAAATTAATTATTTTACTTTTAAGAATTTCTACTATAGTTGACAAATAGTACGTATCCGCAATTCGGACCGTATCTTACAAAGTTTTTTTTTTTACAAAAAAAAAGTTGTCGATTGAAGTGTCAGTTGATGTTCGTTATTTCCATATTATTTTACTGAAATTTATTATTACGTTTTGTTTTTGTGTTCGATTGCGGTAATTAAACTTAACTGTTTGTATATCTTAAGAAAACATGAGTGCATACGTATTAAGTGACGAAGAAGGATTACATTTTTCAAGTTGTCTAATAGGTATGTTCTCGCTGCTCAGGTGAAAAAATTTGTGTACTACACGAGATCAAAGTTATTTACATCTCGTGCGCTTTTGAGTCCCTTACTACGCTCAAGATTCTAAATTAGATTCACGAGCGTAGCGATTATAGAATCTTTCGCTTGCACGGGACTCAAAATAAGCACTCGAAGAAATATCAAACTTTTATCTCTTGTTGTACAAATAACTATTTCCTGTATGTATTTTTCCACCCTTCTTTTTTCTTAACATTTTTGTATTGTTTCCACTTAGTTATTGCATATTAACTGTATTATTGTGGACATCTGTTATTGGCTTTGTTTTTTCTTCATTGTGCTATGTTATGTATTATGTACTTTTTGTATTGCTGTTGATGCCCCAAATAAATAAATAAAAAAAAATAATTAATATCCTGACAAAAATCCCAACTACAAATATTCACCTTTCCTGGGCGGTTGTTTGTCCCAAAAATAGCTCCGAATGATTAGTCCCTTTCATTAAATTAAAAGTTTTTTGAAGTGAAAACTCCTTTAGCGGCGCTATGCACTTTTTGAGGTGGGGAAAAAATGATAAACTCGAGACAGCGTAACGCGATCACGTGACCGTAAGGTTTAGATGGCCACTCATTTAGATGGCATTTAAATCAATACAGAAAAACTCAATGACATTACATGAAAAAGGTTCTAATCTTGTACGGGTTGAAATACGAGGATCTCACAGTTACATTCTAACTTTATATCACTCAAATATAATTCAATAAAATTGTAATCTTTACGAAATCGCTAATAAAAGTGAACTCTAGTACTGGTGAATAAAACTCAAAATATCATGACCAAATATATTTAGATGCGAGGTCTGCAAGGTAACTTTACAATTTCTATTCGAATTTTAAACAATTAACGCCCCAAATTTGAATTTCGAATTTTAAACAATACAAGCTCACTGACCAGCAATTTCGGAACTAAGTTTTTCAATAGAAAGGAGGATGGGTCAATTATACATAGTGCTGCAGACATTTTGGACTAGTCATTGAGTTTTCACTTCTGTCGGCACTCCCGGAGTGCAACAAGCTTTTTTTTTAATATTTTAAATTTGTCAAAAAAACGATAAAATATAAAAGCGCTTATTAAATCCCTCTTATACCAAATTTTGGAAACATAAAGTTCCAAAACCTATCGCGGGCCAAGCCCCATAACTCGCTACAGACAAGAATCAAACAAATAATAATATTAGAATTTTTGAAAATACATACTTATTTTAATATGTGTTATTTCAAGTAGAAACACTGCTATATAAATTAGGGGGCGCCACAAGCCCTCACTAAAATTGCATATATTTACTTGGAAAAAATTGCCCTATGCCACTGTGCCCTGGGTGGCCGAGGGGCTTAGGCAACGCGATAGCAGAGGACGCTGGTTCGATTCCAGCCTGGGCACTGGAGGCCTTGGCCACTTTTTCTTAGTATACCTATGATATTTATTTAGGTTTATGTGAGGGGAAATCCTGTCGTATGGCAACCCTAGTCTAGAGACGTCTCTATGCCAGCAATGCGTAGCCATCATAATTATGAAGAATGTGGTGTCGTTACTATGTCCACAAAAGGATATCCGCACGTCATGCGTGATAATAATTATGTAAGTTATATTATGTGCCTACAGCTGCAAATATAAATAATATAGAATAGAATAAAAATCTTCTTCTTTGCCGGTCCATCATTACTGAGAATCGTGACTACTTGGTTTTGCAGTTCCTGTGATTTGTCTTAGATTAGAATATTTTTTTTTGTATTCGAAAATATAAGCGAGATCATTTACATAATAACAGTAAGTTTTTGGCAAAAAATGTATTTTGGTACATCAAGCTTTTTGTTTAAGAGCCCATCAACGTGCAACTAGCACAGCTAAATATAATCGTAATTATTTAAATTTAATGAAAGATATTGAAAAAAGGGGGCCGCTATGTACTGTATTGTGTATTTCAGTACCTTTTGAATACATCGAACTAGTTTTTATGTTGCTGGATTCGTCGAACTAGGACCTCAAAACAAAAACAGCCGTTTTAACTTTGGACGCATAGATTGACGAATCCAGCAACATAAAAACTAGTTTGATGTATTCAAAAGGTACTGAAATACACAATACAGTATAGAGCGGTCCTGTCATAGTAAATTTTGTAGTCACAGTAAATTTACTGCCATCTATCGACAAACGACTAAAACTCAAAATGAAAACGTATAAAACTATCGAAAAAAATTATATATATGGATAAATGATTTTATTATTTTTATATCATTTTGATCCATGTTCATTCACTGATATCTATGTGTTAAAATTGTTAAATATGAAACGGTGTCGTCACGCCATCTAGCCGAGGATAGGCTAAAGGTGTGTGCGGCATCTATTCGAGAATCACTTTTACTTGAATTCCGAGGCACGTTTTTTCCTTTGACTTTATTCGTCTTATACGAAGTTACATATGTCTTTGGTTTTATGTTAATGTTTTATAAGGTTTTGTATAAACCAAGAAAGACAAATGATAGCGACATCTAAAATACACCCAGAGACATCTAACGACTAATGTTGGAACTAATTTGTAGTACGAGTAGCGAAGTTTTTTTTAGTAAGCAATTTTCAATAAGAGTAGATTTTCTATGATCTATGCCAGCGGTCGGCAACCTTTTAGCAGCCAAGGGCCAATACTAGTTAACGGAGGTGACGCGGGCCGTACTTTGTTAATATTTATGACTTTATGAGACATTGTCGTTTGTCACTAATACATACAAAATAGCCAAGGCGCCTCTCGGGCCGCAAGTGACAGTTTCGCGAGCCGCATGCGGCCCGCGGGCCGCAGGTTGCCGACCGCTGGTCTATGCGATGGAAACTTCCTACAAAACCGAAGTTTAGCGGCGGTTCAGGGTCGAATCATGCTGTCCCTTTCTAATATATGACACTATCCCTTTCGGCTATTTAAGGTTGTCAAAATTCAAGCCATTATCTTATCTGTGGTCGTGCACGCAAAGGGACGTCAAGTTGTGTCAACGCTAATAATTGCTCGGAGCAATGCTGAGCCGAGCGGAGCCGAGGTTGCCCGAAGGAAGGAGTGTCTCCCCACTGCCTTGACGATCATCTTGGTGATGGGTGCGCATGCGCGTCTCACTCCATGTTGCATGCACCAATCAGCGTGCGCGTTGTTCAAGGTCGTATCTAAATGATATCAAAACAGTATCAAGTCGTTACATTTGAACCGGGCTCAATATTTTTTTACCGGGACGGTATGCTTTCAACGTTTTATCGTTATCGTTCTTGCTGGTATTTGCAAGAACAAATTCAAAAATAATGACGTAATCACAAGAGCAATCTTTAAAAAAATGTTTTATACCATTGCTTTTGTATAAACCAAGAAAGACAAACAATAGCGACATGTAATATACACCCAGAGACATCTAGCGACTAATGTTGGAACTAAAATTCAGTACGAGTAGCGAACCTACCTACTTAACTGTAGGAAAACCGGGCAAGTGCGAGTCGGACTCGCGCACGAAGGGTTCCGTACCATAATGCAAAAAAACAAAAACAAAAAAAAGCAAAAAAAAAACGGTCACCCATCCAAATACTGACCACTCCCGACGTTGCTTAACTTTGGTCAAAAATCACGTTTGTTGTATAGGAGCCCCATTTAAATCTTTATTTTATTCTGTTTTTAGTATTTGTTGTTATAGCGGCAACAGAAATATATCATCTGTGAAAATTTCAACTGTCTAGCTATCACGGTTCGTGAGATACAGCCTGGTGACAGACGGACGGACGGACGGACGGACGGACGGACGGACGGACGGACAGCGAAGTCTTAGTAATAGGGTCCCTTTTTACCCTTTGGGTACGGAACCCTAAAAATGACAATGCACTTATCGTTGCGTTAATCGCATAAAAAAGGGGTCTCCAAACCCCGGGCCGCGGGCAATATCCGGCCTGCGGGAGCCAGGGTCGAGGGGTTCGGCATTCATTGAAAGTGGAAATATTTTTTCTTTTTAGGTAGGTGCAATAGATATTCGGTATTCGGCCGAATAGTAGGCAACATTCGGCCGAATACTGAATATCCGGCAAAGTAGTCGAATAGGCCGAATACCGAATAGTTGCCGAATATTCGTGGCATCTGTACTATTTACCGGCTAACACGGGCGTAGCCAGGGGGGGGGGGTTTGGGGGCTCAAACCCCCCCCGAAAAGTTCAGAATATTAACATTCATAGAATTAAAATAAGAACAGGCGTGCGGCATATTTCATTGATTACTAACTATTACCTATAGTATACGGTGGTTTGGATTTTGGATTTCTCCGCCATCGTCGATTATCGGATCGCATCAATTACTTTCTAAGATATGATAAAGGTGACATTCGGGTGGCGACTGCAGCAGCATTATTCTGTTGCAATGTTACTGCTGCAGCACTGTCAATTTTCGTGATAAAATGATGTGTCTGATTTCCATACTAATGATGTGTCTGATTTCCATACTAAAAGTAAAAATGTAAAACTGTCTATCAAATTGCGTTTTTTATATCGATATATTTTCGCGCTCGCTTCGCTCGCGTTTTCAATTACTTTCTAAGATATGACAAAGGTGACATTCGGGTGGCGACTGCAGCAGCATTACTCTGTTGCTACGTTACTGCTGCAGCACTGTCAATTTTCGTGATAAAATGATGTGACTGATTTCCATACTAAAAGTAAAAATGTACAACTGTCTATTAAATTGCGTTTTTTATATCGAAAAATTTTCGCGCTCGCTTCGCTCGCGTTTTCAATTACTTTCTAAGATATGACAAACGTAACTTTCGGGTGGCGACTGCAGCAGCATTACTCTATTGCTACGTTACTGCTGCAGCACTGTCAATTTTCGTGATAAAATTATGTGACTGATTTCCATACTAAAAAGTAAAAATGTACAACTGTCTATCAAATTGCGTTTTTATATCGAAAAATTTTCGCGGCCGCTCCGCTCGCGTTTTCAATTACATTCTAACATATGGCGACTACAGCAGCATTAGGTACTCTGTTGCAAAGTTACTGCTACGGCACTGTCAATTTTCGTGATAAAATGATATGACTGATTTCCATTCTCAGCTATAATGCGGCAATGAACGTCACTCAATTTACCAAAAAAATTCAATGTAATCTTGATGACCCTAGGGAGAGGGGGCACCATGGTCTAGAAATGCTTAGGGCATCAAAATATCTTAATCCGGCACTGGTCGTTTGCGGAGTCAAACGATTTGGGACTCGCATTTTATACACATTTCCATGCCTTCCCGAAAAAAATCGAATCATTCGCGAAAGTCTCGCAACGCATTGAGGTTACAAACGGCACGCGCTCTTCCTCAGGAGTCTGAAGAAGACCACGGTGAGTGGCGCTCTAGCCAGGCAGGCCGCTTCGCTTTCGCTCGCGTGCGTATACCTTACTGTATCGTCCGATATACACCTACTCTGTCGTTAAAATCACGTGTAAAATTATAATAAGGGCGAAAAAAACTATTGCTTTTGGAGTGTAGTTTTATTTAGTGGTTCCTAAAATATTTTATCTGGTCTACTGTCCTCTAGCATCTGTCAACTTTACTTCAAATTCCGCCTTCAGGGGAGAGGGAGAGAAATTAGGATTAGAAATTAGCCGCTTACTGACACAGACAGAATTCCACGCGGGCGGAACCGCGGGCACAGCTAGTCTCTAATATTTTTCTTGTGTAAGGGTTATTTTATGTACTTTTAGTCGTATCATTACCTACCTATGTCACGTGACAGAATAAATAACAGTACTAGGTACAGAAGACTCACTCTATCAAAACGCGTATGTTACGATCAGCACAGATATGACCGCTAGGTGGCGACAGCGCAACGCGCGGCTTGTGGCTAGCCACCAAAATTGGTGTGGAACGGATGTACCTACTTGTAGCTACCTGTAGCAAAGCGACGAAATCGCGGAGTGAGCCACGCCTGGTCACGTGCTGATATCGAGACGGTGATGATCTGATATTCTACTTAATGATTTGTCTTGTGTTAAAAGCTTTTGAATCCACATTCAGGAGGCAAACGAGCAGACGAATCGCGTGATGGTAAGAAATTACCGTCGATCACGGACACCTACAACATCAGAGGGGTTGGAAGAGCGTTGTGCTCACTCCATACATCAGTTTTAGTACCAAAACGACTATTATTTTCGTAGCCGACATCTAGCATCGAGTAGCGGAATTATCAGTGTGTGTATCCTTTGGCTGACTCTAGTAAAGTATGGAAAAAGTGAAATTTAGGTTTACAAAGACTTGACTTGTACTTTTTGCGGGTGTTTAGGTTTCCATACTGAGCAACTTTTACTATGGGACCAACTCCGAAAACGCGGAAAAAAAATTGGATGTTTCATACATTTGTCTGATGTTGAAATTTCCTATGGGGCTGTCCATAAATTACGTCATCGATTTTTGACGATTTTGGACGCCCCCCATTATAGATCATCCAAAAATCATGCATCAAATGACCCCATTTCCTCCTACTTCATGCTACCGTCATCCGATGTCCAGACCCCCCCCCCCCTAATTTGAAATGACGTAATTTATGAATAGCCCCTATGGGAGAGTCTAATTTTTTTTCGCGATGACCTATATATTAATGGGTCTCTTTCTTTGCCTTTCGTTCTGATACATACCTTATTTTTATACCAACGAAAACGGCCAAGACATAGTTTTTTACCAAGAGGCTTAGGAGTGTCAGGGCTTAGGGGCTTGGCTGTTGCTGAGATCTGAAAACTTTTTTACATAAGCTAGTCTTCGCCGCCAATTTTACATGAAATGGTGGTATTATTGACCGAAGCGTAGCGAAGGTCTACGTTTTGACTCGGGCATTTTGCTTTTGAAAAGTGCTCGAGTGGAGACCACGGACTAGGACGTCCACCCACAAGATGGACAGACGATCTTGTTAAGGTCGCCGGAAGACGCTGGATGCGGGTCGCTTCCAACCGGCACGTATGGAGGTCCAAGGGGGAGGCCTATGTTCAGCAGTGGACGTCTTATGGCTGAGATGATGATGATGATGATGATTTTGCTTTTGTATGTCCGGATGTTCTCCTCTACGGGTCGCAATTCTTAACCGATTCTCGTGAAATTTTGTAACCGAATTCTATGATTCGATAAAAAAAAATTGTCGAGACGGTTTTTGGAAATTTTATTAAATGGAAAGGTTGTGACAGCTCGCGCTTAAACAAATAGTCGTATCGGTATCATAAGAGTGTATTCTTTTTGATACATGTTTACAGATTAATGGCCAAAAATTCAGAAAAATTATTTCGCTGGTTTTGTAGGTATTAAGATATTTTAATTTGTATGTCCGGATGTTCTCCTCTACAGGTCGCAATTATTAACCGATTCTCGTGAAATTTTGTAACCGAATTCTATGATTCGATAAAAAAAATTGTCGAGCCAATTTTTTGGAATTTTTTCAAAATGGTGGAGTTGTGATAGCTCGCGCTTGAGCAAATAGTCGTATCGGTATCATAAGAGTGTATTCTTTTTGAGACATGTTTACAGATTAAATGGCCTAAAATTCAGAAATTTTATTTCGCTGGTTTTGGAGGTATTAATATGTTTAGTTTTTACTTGAGAATGAGTAGCTAAATTTCGTCACCTTAAGTAAGAGCCATTATGGCGTGTTTTGCAAACGTTCGCTTTTTTTGTTCGCACAGAAGGTCTGGGTTCGATCCCCAGTAATTATATGCTGGGATATAACTTTTTGTATTTTTTTTACACTTCGTATTGTTTCTTTTTATTTACTATATTTTCATCGTGCCCAATAGGATATGCTCGCGAGGTCTACAGCTCACAGAGCCACTAGTTATAGTTCTAAATAAACTCACAAGAAGGTCTCACTTCGGCCACCGGAATGCAGGTTTACTTAATTGCGTCATCTATTAATGAGTAGCTATACTAAAATGAATTCACTTCATCTAGCTAGTTGATTGACCAATCAAAACACTTATGATAAGATTGGTTGCAATACTGATATATTGTTTAATCTACATCAAAAAGAATAGATAGTACGAAGTTACATACGTCTTTGATCTACATGTATAATAAAATGTGTACTGAATTCGAATTTAGGAATAAGCACGAAGAAATGATTTGTTAAAAATTTTGATAACAGCGCCATCTAGCTGCGAGTAGCAAAACCATTTGTCAAGCATGAATTACTTATATTTTTTTTGTTCGTGTAATTCACAACAGATGGCACTACAATCAATAATGTAGGTACATATCTAAATTAAATTATGTAATTTATTAAAACAGTATCTATCTACTTAATGCTCAATATCATCAACAAGAACAAACACAAACACGCGCTAAGTTAATAAGGTATTTGCATGAAAAGTAATCTTCTGTACTAGCCTGTAATAAAAATAAACAGTAGGCTAATAAAATGTACAATCTTACAAATTGTAATAACTTAGCACATTACTAATAATTGAAATATAATTGAATTGCAATATTACACTTCACTGTCACCTGCATCATGTATCAAGTTCAACCGAGAGTAAGAAGAATATTTGTGCAAGAAGCGATGAAACAACGGGTACCAAATTCGCTGCTATCATTTCTGACGCTTTACCAAACGGTTTTCGGTTTTAAATTCGGATGCACAAAAGTGAGAAATATAAGATTCAAAACGGCAGCTCATTGGTTTTCTATCATCATGGGTTGTTTCATGATGTCGGCCTTATTTTTGACATTCACGGCGGTGCCATCAGATACAGGGAATGGCCATTATTGGAGACTTATAACATTCGTGCAGTACATACCGACTTTTTGCATATTGATCTCGATGAAGTACACCGTTTGTGAGTTCTTGGCAGACTTAATTGTGGCACCAGATTCTAATAGAATAGGGTTGGTGGCTTGGGTTTACACATTATTGATGTTCTCATTAAAAATAAATGGAGCAATGTTGTATTGTTCGTTGACGACATGCACGGACAGTAGCAAAATGGTCCTACAGTTTTTCGTTCATGTCCCTATGCTGGCCTTGGACGTTATACCCGTGGTTAATAGTCTTATGTTCTACCACATTTACACTCGAATGAGGAATTTGAAAATTAAACTATCGCAGCGTGAAATTACTTTGAAACAATTAGAAACTGAATATAAAGCTGTTGCAGATTCTTTTGATAAATTTCGGGGAGGTTACGATGCTATGGTAAGTGTTAATTTGTATTGAAATTGGACAACAATTCATAAACATTAAAATAAAAATTTCTTAGTAATATTGGTAATATTTTAAGTTTGTTATCAATATTGATAATTTTGTTTTGCAGTTCATTTGGGGGTTTTTAACCGACTCTCCTAAATTTATGCTTGTGATGTGGAACTATCTCCATTCATTGAAGACATTTAAAGTAAGTTTTTATTGTATTATGAATTCAACTCCATATGGCTTACATTATTAATCATTTTTAACTTTTCCAAATACATCAATATGCTATGTTTAGTTCATATGGAGCCTACTAGGTGGCGCTAGTAGTCCTTGATATCCATGTAATCTTTGGCGATATTTTACCTTTCCCGTAGCTTTAAAATTCCGAAACTTTGTGTAACTTGTGTTATGTGTTGACTAATTTTTTTATGTCAACATAACGAATGTGCAAATCAAGATTAATGTAAACTAAATAGCCCAAAGTTCCTATGCAACCTATAGTTTATTGTGCCTTCACAAGATGGCGCTAGTAGTACCCAATTTTTTGATCTTAATTATGAAATCACGCATTTCGTAACGCCAAGTAACGCTCGTATTTGTACTAAACCGTAGCAAATGTATAGATACAGACAAAAAGAATATACAGAGATACAGATTAATGTAACCTTGAAAACTCATATATATATATATATATACAATTCACCTATGTGCACAGAGATGGCGTTAGTAGGCCCATCTGAAACCTGTAAAAAATATGAAACTATCTATTATCTTTGGTCCTAAATTCTTAATATGAATATATTGTTTCAGTCATGGCTGATGAAATCATCAACATACGTGTACGCGATGCACGCTACGCTGCAGATCTGCATTCCGGCGGTATTCGCCGAGATGATAACCGCTCAGACTGACGGGATTCAAATGATTCTGCATGAGTGGCTTGTGACTGAAAAAGGTAGGTAAAGTTGATAAATACAGGGTGGCCTAAAAATAAGTGCATTTCCGTTGCCAGGGAGGTTTTGGGATACTGAGCAACTTTTACTATGGGACAATAGGGCTATGGGATGGTAAATTTATTTTTTCGCGATTTCGGGGTTGGTCCCATAGTAAAAGTTGCTGAGTATAATCCCAAAACCTCCATGGCAACGGGAATGCACTTATTTTTTGGCCACCGTGTATACACAATACTGCCGCAAATATTTATGTATTTCAGTAAGTTAATAGCTACCTATACTTAATCAGGAGACAGAAAGAAAAGAAAGAACACTCCGGTGGCCCGACATAACGCCTACTTAGTGTAAAATCCCTTTGATATGACTTAATGAATCATTAGTAGGTACCTAACTATGACAAGGCATAAACATTTACGGTACTAAAAAATCAATCAAATGGTCATTTGATTTTTTAGTACCGTAAAACCTTCTAACTATGGTTCAAAATTAACATTTCTTTTCGTTCAGATGTGTCTTGTACTGTATTTTTAGGGTTCCGTACCCAAAGGGTAAAACGGGACCCTATTACTAAGACTCCGCTGTCCGTCCGTCCGTCCGTCTGTCACCAGGCTGTATCTCACGAACCGTGATAGCTAGACAGTTGAAATTTTCACAGATGATGTATTTCTGTTGCCGCTATAACAACAAATACTAACCACAGAATAAAATAAAGATTTAAGTGGGGCTCCCATACAACAAACGTGATCTTTGACCGAAGTTAAGCAACGTCGGGCGGGGTCAGTATACTTGGATGGGTGACCGTTTTTATAGATAATGGTACGGAACCCTTCGTGTGCGAGTCCGACTCGCACTTGGCCGGTTTTTTTTTTGTAGTTCTAAGGCATGTTTATAAATGGAAGAAAAAACTCGGAGTAAACCAAAAGGAACATTGGTATTGACATTTAATTTCCTTTTGAACGTGTGGAACCATAGTCACAGTATTGAACTGTAACTAGTTTTGAGGTTTTAATTTATTTTAACTTTTGACTGCAAGTGGCCTAGGGGTCAGGTGCGGTCAAACCAAAGAATAAGACTTGAAACCGAAGGTCATCAGTTCGAACCCCGTGTTCATATTTACCAATTGCTAATCGATGAATAATTAGGTACTTAGGTACCTACTTCATATAAATTAAAATAAAAAAAAATAACGGTACGTACCTTCAGGTTTAAACGGCAAACGTTTTAAGGGTTCTGTAGTGTTCCGTAGTCAACTAGGAGCCTTAATTAAAAAGGTTTGCCGTTAAAACCTGAAGCTGATATATTTTTGGCCGGTACCGTTTTTTTTTTATTATGAATGGGCTTACTCACTGTAAGTCAAACTGTGTCAAAGTATTTTCAGTATAGACAGGTATTATTAATATCCAGAGAGGAAAATGAGGACTACATTCGTATGGAAAGGCGATTTTGCGTAGTTAGACCACTTTCGTTTTATGGCTCCTCTACATGATAGCCCAGCGCTGGGCCAACGAGATGACCTTGTGGAAGCATTAGCCGTTGCAGCAATTTATCTATACGCCACGGACCATAATTATGTGCGGACGAAAAACCGACACCGCGGCCAACCCATCGCCATTCGCCGCGCCATAAGCCAACCGACACCACTACCCTCTCTACACGTTGGCCCATCATATTGGGCCAATATGTTGGGCCATCGTGTAGTGGAACCTGGGCCAATATGTTGGGCCATCGTGTAGAGGAACCATAACACGAAGTATTTATTATTGTAACCACAGAATATGTAATAATACTACCGTACAGAAAGGACACTTCCTACAAAACTGAAGTTTGACAGCGATTCAGGGTCGAATCATGATATCCCTTTCTTACTTATGGCACTACCCCTTTCGGATATTTAGGGTTGTCAAAATTCAAGTCATTATCATCTCTGTGGTCGTGCACGCACAGGGACGTCAAGTTGTCTCAACCCTAATAATTGCTCGGAGCAATGCTGAGCAGAGTTTGCGTGAAGTCAGGACTGCCTCCCCACTGTTGTAACTATGTATGATGGTCACGCTAATCACAGAAACGATTATTAAACGAATTACTATATATATTTACAGATAAAATTACAATAATAGGTGTTGGTATGATGAGGATGTTTTTCAGACTGTTATGGCGAGGTTATGGCAACGTATTCAATTATTTGCAGTGACAAGATTCTAATAGAAAAAAAATTAAATTCAAATATAAAACCTAACCAAAACTCTTAACAATACGTCACACTATGTATGATTTCAGAAGACACATCATCACCCGCTCGCACCCTGCGCTACATCGAAGCGCGGCCACTCCTGCGCAAGGCGTGGCGGCTCCTGCCTCTGGATCTGCGCCTGCCCACCATCATGCTCTCCATGTGTGCTACGTACCTCATCGTTATCATACAGTTCACACACCTTTACGACTAGTGCCGTAGATAAAAACCTTCAATAAAAGAGCGTTGTCCCACAGGTCGACAACGATCTAACCCCTCTGGTGTCCATGGGCGACGACAATCGCTTGCCATCAGGCGATTCGTCTGCTCGTTTGCCTGCTATATCATAATAGTACATTACGATACAAGCGCGAAAAGTAGGGAATTCGCATCGAGTGGCGATAAATTGAAACTCGACCGAAGGGAGTGTTTTAAATCGACACGAGTTGCAACTTGCGAATTACCTTTTCGCGCTTTTATTGTACAGCGTATTACAGTACATATGGCCCTTTAATTTTTTGTCATAGGCACGTAATGTCCTTTATCCCGCCCTAGGGCGGTAATGTAGCACCATATGTGCTGTAAAAAAATTGTCAATCAATCAATTCCTTCGTCTCTAACGATTTGTTGATATTAATATTGAGAAACAGAACTGTGTATAGTCCCTGATGGTGTTCACTTAATTATACGGCAAATGATGATGATGGAATTTCCTTTTGCAGAGTTGCTCCTTTTGACTCACAGATTGATTTAGGAAGGGGAGCCAATTGAATTTTTGATGCAAAATTTTGACTTAAGGGGGGGGTGCCCCCCGAAATTTGTAAAAAATAAAGTTTTGCTATGTGGTCAAGTTTGGAATCATTTTCGTGTAACTCAAGGATGCTAAATTCGTTTCTGATATTTAATTTATACGGTTTCATATAAATAATTTGAAATAAATGAATAATTAAAATTTTCTATTTAATTTTTTTCCGAATAAAAGCCTATATTTTTCTTATTTTAATATGCACACAAAAAATAAAAATTTCATGAAAAAGCCCTATTATTCCTCGTTATAAAAAGTATACATATGGCATATTTATTTTACATTAATGTGAACAAAAAAAAATTAAATGTAGACCTACTTTCGACTACTCATTGAACAAGATACAACGATGTGAGCTACAGCGCCTACAGCTAAGCAATTTACGGCTTTGATGATGATGAGATCCCTTTTAAGTATACATAGTGAGTCCTTAGAACACTTAGATCATTTTAGGAAGGAGATCCACCTTGATTTTTGATATGGTTGGGATGAAAAGTGGGGTGATTTGTCCCATACAATCATAAATTTATACAAGCACCTGTTTAGGTTTCTGCAATAAGTTTGGTGACATTTTCGAGTAAATCAAAAGACAGAAATCATTTAGGTAATTAAATATTCAAAATACAAATTAATAATGTAAATATTGACTAATATTTAAATTATTTTCCTCCTTTTCCCGTAGACACGTCCCTTAAATCGGATTACGTTGTGCACCGAGCATAAGCAATGTTAAAGAGTGTTTACAAATATATAGGCAGCAAAATCTTTAAAATACGAAATAATGTAATTATTAGTCCATTTCTCTTTTTTTTCTATTTATTTACTCGATAATGACACCAAACTTAATGCAGAAACCTAAACAGATGCTTTCATAAATTTATGATTGTATGGGACAAATCATCCTCAACCTTTCAACCACACCGCACCAAAAATCAAGGTGGCTCCCGTTCCTAAAATGATCTAAGGGTTCTAAGGACTCACTATGCTAAAGGATATCTCATCATCATCAAACGCCGTAATTCTCATAGCTGTAACTCATATCTTTGTATACTATTCAGTGAGCTGGTGGTCGAAAGTAGGTCTACATTTCATTTTTTTTTCTCTAATTAATTTTTGATTTAACATTTGTCAGAACTCCGTGATTTCTCAGCCGATGTTGAAAATTATGTATTTGATTGAAAGTACATAGGTACTTATATTTACAATTTTGTCCCATTTCTGTCAAAATCCAGTTTTGATGATGGAATTCATGAGGAATCGAGGGAACTCCTCAAGTCTATAGGCATATATGTTAGTGATTTTGGTATTTTTATCAACAAATCAAGCATATTTATTTACTCGATAATGACACCAAACTTAATGCAGAAACCTAAACAGATGCTTTCATAAATTTATGATTGTATGGGACAAATCATCCTCAACCTTTCAACCACACCGCACCAAAAATCAAGGTGGCTCCCGTTCCTAAAATGATCTAAGGGTTCTAAGGACTCACTATGCTAAAGGATATCTCATCATCATCAAACGCCGTAATTCTCATAGCTGTAACTCATATCTTTGTATACTATTCAGTGAGCTGGTGGTCGAAAGTAGGTCTACATTTCATTTTTTTTTCTCTAATTAATTTTTGATTTAACATTTGTCAGAACTCCGTGATTTCTCAGCCGATGTTGAAAATTATGTATTTGATTGAAAGTACATAGGTACTTATATTTACAATTTTGTCCCATTTCTGTCAAAATCCAGTTTTGATGATGGAATTCATGAGGAATCGAGGGAACTCCTCAAGTCTATAGGCATATATGTTAGTGATTTTGGTATTTTTATCAACAAATCAAGCATTTAAGTACCTACATTAAAAAAAAGTGACTTCTAATGAAGTGTAACTGCTAATATAGAGTTGTAGACCAGAACGGAATACCTCAACGACACGAATTTTATGTTTGGCAATATATGTCATCTTAAGTTTGTTCAGCAAGTTAGGTTTTTAAGCAACATCTCATGAGGAATTGAGGGAACTTATCAACTCTTATAGCGATTTTTTATGCGAAGATCAAACATTTCCATTTAAACAATGCTATTTGGTGAAATGGAACTGCTAATGAAGACCTGTCTGAAACCCCTTTCACGACAAATATTATATTTTATGTCTAGGGATCATTTTAATTATTATGAGATGCAGTATGGTTGCAAATGTGATACGATGCGATGAATATCATGATGATGATTACTGATATAATTTTCGGGTCTACTGTCCAGGTCCCGTTAAAATCTGAATCCTGCTCCAGGTCGCATTTCTGAACCATTTCTTGTGAAATATGGTGACCAGGTCTTGTTGATTCAATTTTAGATATTTTTTCAAAATGGGGGAGCCAAGACCTCAAATTTGGCTCACAGAGCCATTTTAACTACTTAAATACTCTACCTTTCAAATCATGACACCATGATCACAAACAATTTAAAAAGGCAATTCTTCTGTCCACCAACTGTCAACTGACAATGAAGCTTCAGAGAGTGTAAACAATACAAAAATTCAAAATTTTGCCATGTGCGTATCGCTGACGCTGTTGCTCGTTATCTGTGTCATGGGAGAGGAGATAGATCTCAGTAGTTACAGTTATTGGTGCAATTTGCCGGGGTACTCTGTGATCGTGGCTAAGTTCGGTGCCGAGCAACACTTGCTATGTCTGAAAATGGTGCCAATAGGTATGTTTTCAAATTTCAGTTGATCAGGTCTGATGATGCGTCATTTGATCTGATGCGAATGTGCCGCTACCTCAATATTCGTGCACTGCACATCAAGCACTGCGCACCTCGCTGTAAAATGCACGTGAGTTGTTAACAAGCAATCTTGCAAAAGAACATACAGTCGCGAGAATAATTAATTACTGCTAAATTTGGTTAGAATGAATTATTTTCTGGGGTGTCGCCCAATATCAATTAGGATTTATAAGTTTTGCTGTCTTCATGAAATGACCTGCATGTGTACTACTTATTGACTAGTCTGATGCCTGCAACTATATATATGCTTACTAGATTACCTTTGCCATGACTTCTTACCTTAAGGTCCCATTTAGACCGATCGAGTACTTGCTTGCGATTTTCGTTACACTGCGGTGTTTAGTCGAACGACTGAATTCCTTGTTCTCTTTAGTTAGCAATGTTTATATTGCACATGCAATCGCTCGCGCCGTGTAAATGATCTTTAAGTCGAAACCTTTACGGGTGTCACCTTCGTGTCATTGCACAAAAACTATTTTCAGTGTCATCCGAGCTCACCAAAGTCTCGCGTATCTACCTAGACCCTGACCTAGACGAAAGAGTGATCAAGGCGTTCGCACCTGGTGACGTGGCACTGGCTTCAGGGTTCCCCTTGATGGCGCCGTCTGCTGGCGCCGCTGAGGGATATATTGGACAGGATGGACATTTTTACGGGGTCTTACATTTGGGTAACTACATACTCTATATGTCTTTAATGGTAATTAAATAGGTACAGAAATTTACAAACTTATAACTAGGTAAATATAAAAATTAAGGGTATTATATGCTATTAGGCCATAGCTTAGGTACCCGGCTAAATGTACCTAGCACGCTGCTGGCGTTTCCTCTTTGCACGGCTAGCGAAATACGCTGGATTAAAAATGCGCTGGACCTGGGGTCGCCGCTTTTCTCTCGTAGGAGTTGACCTAACTTGGGTAATGTTTGTACTTTGTTTTGCTCGTTCATTTTAGCACTTTCCCGGTCGTAACGTGTGACCTAGTCACTCAATTTAACATATTATACCAGTTAAACGAAAGGAACTTCCATTCGAATATGGAAGTCACACAAACAATTTTACCTTAATTTGTGACGTGACTCGTGAGCGTCACATTTTATAGAAATGTGGCTGTCTTCCCTTAAAAGGTGACGCTGAACGCAGCTAAAGCCGACCACTGACCATGGATGTAAGTAAAAAGAGGTAGATATGGTACCAGGCGCACGATCGTGAGCCATTAAATATAGGTTCCGGAACCTATCTTGAGTCAGTCGTACGGGTGACGCCAACGTGTCAACATTGTCATAATCGTCCTTAACCGTCTATTAAATATTGCGAAACAATGCCGTGTTGCGCCTTTTACGAATGTTTCAATAGCTCGAAACATAAAAACAAAGCTCACGGAATCACTTTCCATTCGTAAGTACTGTTATAACATTTGAAAACAATATTATTTGTAAATAAAATTTAATATTATCTTTGTTGTTAAAGAGTGAGTGAGTGAGAGGGATAGCTAAATAATGCATTACCCATGTGAGAAACACGTTTATCCGAGCGTCGCTGTCAAGTATGCATGTGTGCTTCATGCATTGTAGAGTCAGCAAAAAAATTATAAATATGCAACTTTTAAAATCATGTGCTCCTAGTCCTTGAAACTATAGAATCTTAGAGCATATTTAGTAACAGAGATGTCATCGCTGTCATTTTCTTTACGAAACAGTCTGCGGATACTGTTTTTTCTCATTTATATTAATCAATTCTCTAGAATAAATCCGCATCTCAGCACACTTTATGCAGATGACGCTTCTGTATTGATATTGGGAAAGGGACTAAGCAGATCTGAACACGAGGCAACGATAAATAAGACCCTAGAAATAATTATACATTGGCTTTCAACTCTTAATCTTAAAATAAATCTCTCTAAAACTAAATATATCCAATTCAGACCTCAACAAGCTAAACCAATTCAGCTGAATATTAATTACGAAGGTACCCAAATTGAAGAAGTTTCATCATACAAATTTCTGGGCGTCGTAATTGATAGTCATCTGAATTGGAAACAACACATTGAGATGGTTAATAGTAAAATAAGAAAATTCTGTTATGGACTGCAAGTACTTGTAAATGTATCAACCACAAAAACTGCGACTTTAGCATACTATGGTTATATCTATTGCATTCTAAACTATGGTATCATTTACTGGGGAAACTCTGTAAATGCCTCATCAACTTTCATCCTACAAAAGAGATGTGTTAGAATTATTTTTGGATTGAGAGACGACGATTCATGTCGGAATATATTCAAGACCCAAGGTTTACTAACCCTAACTAGTATTTACATTTGGCAATGCTGTATTTTTATCAAAAACAACGCCTCTGAATTTCATGTTAAACAAACAAACAGGCCTGTTAGAAATAAGTATTTACTCAACTTACAAGTTCCTGACTCAAAGTTGACAATGGTACGTAAAGGGATGTATTACACTAGTATTAAAATATACAATCATTTGCCAAACTACATTAAAATGATGTCAGGAACAACATTTAAAACTACATTAAAGAACATACTCATAAAAACAAGTTTTTATAATCTAAATGAATATTTTGATTATAATTTTAATGATCTCATGTAATAATTAATGTTCCTCTAATCTAAATGTAAAAATGCTAGATATTATTATAGGTAGAGTCTGGCTAGCCAAAAATTGTTGACAGATATTTCGTTGTTGTATCACCAATTGTCTATGATTAAAAAAAAAAGCTAAAAGTCAGTTGTCAATTTATGTCATTCATTCAAATTGTTTGCGGTTTATAAGGGGTTTATTTTAAATAATATTAATAATGTCTATACTGAGTGAGGTTCGCAAAGTATTATTTAAGCTCGTAAATAATTACGACAATGTGCGAAGTCGACGTGTAGCGTTGTATAACGAAAAACTGCAATGTTTACAACTCCTAAAGAAATGTAAACAAATTCGGAGGTTGGTGCTCTATAAATATTTTGATACTTAGCTTTTAGCATATTTGGCATAGTACTTATGTATTTTTTTGGTGATGGATTAATATTACGGTATTATCGAGCTAGATCTTATTTACACTACATTTCATTTTTCGCCTTGTTACAATGGTATATGGTGAGAAAGTGTTAACATATGTGTTTATCGTTGACTGTACTTTACATAGTGGTAGAAATTATGTGAGCTGACTTTGAGTGCACGTCAACGTATATTTAACTTATATCCTTAGGTACCTTACATGTGCACAGAAATAAAAAATATTTTCTAGTATCAAAACTATAATTCCTACTACACAAAGTGTGACCAGCCCAAGATTTTTTGAATTTCCCGCCAAACATTTGTGTAATATTTCAGTAGCCAGACTCTATTATTCAGTACTGAAGAGATGAAGGAGATGAACCTATTGCATGCTCTGACGGGTAGATTATGTGTTCTGATAAACATTGTAACATCTTTACTTTACTATTGTAAATGTACCATAATCTTGCAATAAAGACATTTTTGATTTGATTTGATTTGATATTTGCGGGGGAGGGGACGTCAACTACATGATTTGTACGTAACGTACAAATAGCCAGTTTGCACAATAATAGGGTATTTTCCTATTAGTCAAATCAGTTACTTTTTTAGAACTGTCAAAACGATTTGCTAATATGGAATTTGTATGAAACATTACATCGTGACGTCACGGTCAACTCACCTACTTTTTATATTTCTATCCGATTTATTAAATAGAACTTGTGTTTAAAAATAACTCCTGTCTGTGTTTTTCTAATAATTATCTGGTGCTTTATTTCATGCATGGTGTAAAATAATTTATTTTAAATACAGTATAATACCCTATTGTGAAAGTTTTTCGGCAAAGGGGTAAAGGTCTTAAAGGCCACTCCAGTTATTAAATGCTCTAAGTACTTATAGAATGTGTGTTTTAATAACGATATCTTGCATTTACATACCTAAAACCGGATGTTGCAAGTATGTAGTAGTAGTATAAACTCCATGTACAGATTTCCTGCTGATGAATTATGGAGAAATAAGTGGCTCACTGTCGTCCGTAATCAAAGAAGGGATCCAGAGTGGACATGTACCAAAAATAGCAGAATATGTTCAATACATTTCAAACCGGAACATATGTACACCACCAACAAAGGAAGAAGAAGAATTACAAAAGGCGCTGTTCCTTTTTTTCGGGTACCGCGTTATTTTTATTTGACTTTCATTATTTTATATTTAATTACTATAATTATGTATATTGTAAGTTGAGCAAATGAAAACCTCTCTGTGGTCTAAAATGAAATTACAAGAGCTGAGAGGAAAATACCGTAGGCCGTGAGTTTCTGCCAGCAAAAATCTTTTTTTTTTTCGAATAATAACGAAGGAAGTCTATTATATACCGTGGGCTCGAATAACCCGAAAGATTTTAACTACATATTTCTGAGGCCAAAAGAAGGGGAAATATGTCATATAACATTTTGTCAATTTCGCCAAATAATTTTTTTTTTTTTGTTTTTTATTTTCCTTTTAATCTATTTTTTCGCAAAAAATAAATTTTATTCATAAAACTACTACTTAAAACGTATTTTTATTTGTTTTTTCGTAACATTTACAGCTAAATAATCGTGATTATTTAAATTTAACGAAAGATATTGAAAAAAGGGGGCCGCTATTTAAGTACCTTTAGAATACATCAAACTAGTTTCGTCGATCTTGGAACTCAAAACAAAAACGGCCGTTTTAACTTTGGACGCGTAGATTGACGAATCCAGCTACATAAAAACTAGCCTGATGTATTCAAAAGATACTTAAATACACATTACGTAGCGGCCCCCTTTTTTCAATATCGTTCGTTAAATTTAAATAATCACGATTATATAGCTGTAACTGTGACTAGTGTGCACGTTGATGGTCTCTTAAATATAATCAGGAATACACTGTTAAAATCTTTCGGGTTATTCCAGCCCACGGTGTAAGTATAAAAGTAGATAGATATTTACTTGGCTTATAAAATTTGTTTACAATGTATTTTATTAAATCTTTTATTTTAGGCCGCTATGAGATGCGTGACGCCGAATTCCTTAATTAACGTCGATATATCAGACATGGAATCCATTTTTGATAGCCCCCGCAAAGCCTATTTGAAAAAACGACTTCGCAAGACCGAAGCAGCTAAAACTAAATTGGCGAAACAAAACAAAAACTTAAAAAACATAAACAAAAGACTAAAACAAAAATGTGACAGTCTACGAGATGCATTATTAAAGTTAAAGGCGAAAATGAAGATTCCCGAAGACCATTTTAGAGAAGTGTGGTTAAAAGCTGAAGCTGCTGATTTGTACAAACAAATGGTGAAAAATAAAAATAAAAATCGACGAATGCCATTTAGCCAGAATTTAAGAAAATTTGCTCTAACATTAAACTTTTACTCCCCGATGGGTTATAAATATGTAAGAAAGATATTTAATAATGCCCTTCCTCATCCACGAACACTTAGTAAGTGGTATGAAAAAACGGATGCTTCGCCGGGCTTTACAGCGGAAGCTTTTGACGTCTTAAAAAAAAATACACAGGTTCTGGAGAGAGAATGCTATGCACGCTTATGGTAGATGAAATGGCCATACGTCAACAACCTTTGTGGAATGGCCGAAAGTCATTGGGGTTAGTCGACCAAGGGATCGGATGCTTAGATAACGACAAAATTGCATCTCAAGCTTATGTAATGATGTTGGTGAGCCTTAACGAAAACTGGAAATTACCGGTAGGATATTATTTTGTACACGGCCTCACGGCGGAATGTCGAGCAAACCTCATAACGACGTGCTTAGTTAAGTGCTGGGATGTTGGAGTCGATGTCGTGGCTTTGACTTTTGATGGTTGTCGCTGTAATATAAATGCTGCGAACCTATTAGGTTGTCAACTAGACAACATGCAAAACTTAAAAACCACTTTTAAACATCCATCACCAGCATGTGACTTGGACGTAGCAGTATTCTTAGATCCTTGTCACATGATCAAACTTGTTCGGAACACTTTTGAGTCAAAACGGCTAATTCTAGATGGTACAGGTGGTGAAATAAAGTGGCAGTTTTTAGTAAACTTACTGAAACTTCAGACAAGCGAAACTCTAAATTTTGCCAATAAATTAAGTCCGAGGCACATTGAATTTAGAAATCAAATCATGAAGGTGAAACTCGCTACACAACTTTTAAGTCAAAGTGTTGCCAGTGCATTGACACTGTGTACTGAACTGCTATCTTCTTCAAGTTTTGAAAATAGTAAAGCTACGGTAGACTTTATTGAAAATTTTAATAATATTTTTGATATTATGAACTCACGAAAACGTGGTCGCTTTGGATTTAAAAAACCTATTTGTCCCGATAATAAAAATGACTTCTATGATTTATTCGACAAAATTAAAAAGTACATATGTTCTTTGCAAATATTTTCAAAAACAAGGCGGACCATCAAAAAAAAAATCGTTATGAAAATTACAAAACAAAAAATTATTGACGCGACATGTAAAACCGGATTCATTGGCTTCATTATTTGCATTGAGAGCTTAAAACATTTATATTCAACATTGATTGATAATAATAACAAATTGAAATATATAGCGACATATAAATTGAGTCAAGACCATTTGGAATTGCTATTCGGTGTACTCCGCAGACAAGGTGGTTATAATAACAATCCAAACGTGACACAATTTCGGGGAAGTTATCGCAAGGTGTTAGGTCACTTAGAACTGCGCTCTTCTTTTTCTGGGAATTGTATTCCACTAGACAACTTTCCCCTCCTTACCTGTTCTTCGGCCACGGATAGCATTAATCAAACGACAGAAAGAAATTTATTTGA
This sequence comes from Cydia splendana, assembly GCF_910591565.1. Classification (NCBI taxonomy): domain Eukaryota; kingdom Metazoa; phylum Arthropoda; class Insecta; order Lepidoptera; family Tortricidae; genus Cydia; species Cydia splendana. The sequence continues at coordinate 12,034,495 of NC_085979.1, read as the reverse complement.
TTTTGATGATGAGGAACAAATGGTCTGTGGGAACTTAGAAAAACACAAAGTCACTCAAGCAAGCACATATCTGCGCGTAAAAAAAATTAAAAACAAAATTGAAAAAAGTGATTCCACTGCAGAGGACAATGTCTATGTGTTAAATGAACTCCTCGATAACCCGTCCAAATTGTCGGTCTCTGCGGAGCAAATCGTAGGGTACATAGCCGGATGGGTAGCACGAGCCCTCATCAAAACTGTTAAATGTGAGACATGTTGCAGCGCCCTTTTAACAAACATGAAACTCGACTTTCACAAACTTATCTCAATAAAAGATATGGGAGGTTTGTGCTACCCATCCTGCGATTTATTTAAAATATGCGCAAAAGCGGAAACTACAATAAAAAAGTTTAATGCTGATAATAAATCGGTCTATTTTGCACGAGAAAGTGACACAATGAAATTAAAAATAAATATTTTGAAATCTTTTGTAAATTCAAATATTTTATTAAACTTAAGTGACCATGCATTCGATCAACCAGCTACATTAAATCACAGATTGTTACTTTTAAAAGCAATAGTTGACAAATATTGTGACGTCAGGATACATTACCTTCATAAAATTGATCCAAACTTGAAAAAAGTAACAAAACGTCAACAGCGAAACAAACTTTCTTTGTTTGAGGGTACATAATTGTTTCAGCTGAATTTTTACCTCACCTTTTTAATCGACTATTTAAAGGGATGAGTTTCTCTAGTCGGGTATGTTTTTTTATGTTTGTTACCTAAGAACTCCGTTATTTAGGAACCGATTTATTATGTTTTTTAAATTAAAAGTTTTCGTATAGGTACCTACTTACAACTTTATCACATTTTTTAGAAGTTCAGTTCTGATGATGGAATTCAAAAGGAATTGAGGAAACACTTAAAATCTTATAGGTACCTATACATATAGTTACTAGATTTTGCCCTGTGCGCGTGTTGTGTAGTTGTTGTTGTCGTGTTGTTGTTAGTAGAACGCTTGGAAGCACCGCATTCACGCAGCTCGGCCTTCGGCCTCGCGTTTCGGGAGTCAGGGTGGAGGCTCCGGGCCTTCGGCCCTCCACCACCGACAAACTTGGAAACCGAACGCCATTTTGAATCCGCCGTTTTGAAAAATAAATTGTGGTTTCAAAAACTGCCAGGGTCCTTCTATGACATTTGGTCGAGCACCCTCCCTCTAACTCCCACCGCTTAGCCGGGCCGTCCAACATTTTTGTGACCAAAGACGGTAGACCAAGTCGGAATTTTCTGGGGGTCATGAGCCCACCCTCTATACGACCGTACAAAAGTCAAATACGTACCCCACGAACCTCCTTCTGGAAGAACAATTATGTCAATCAATCATCGGATTGCGGCTTAATATAATAATAATTTTTGTAGTTTTTGTCTGCAAATTAAGCATTTTCATTCAAAAAGTGGCAATTAGTGTAGTGGAACTGCTGATGATAAACAGAACGGAATTCCTTAACTTGTCCTATTTGTTGAGCATCAAGGTTCTAAGCAGTTGATGAAAATCTGAATGAATACTTTAAATTGAAAATTCTAATATATGGACACACTTGTGGTCTTAAATCGAAAAAAGTGGGACATTGTTGATTTCGCTTTAAAAAAATCGCATACGATAGGGAATTTGATTTAAAAAAATACCACGTATTGCAATTTTTCTAATAAAAATGGTTATAAGTAAGCGGTAAAAAATTAAAGTAATAATGTTTGGAGGAAATTACTCACACTTTTTTTTCTCAAAAACGAAACTAAACACCATTTTCAAATTTTAATATGTTAAAGCATGTTAATATTGTTATACAGATATATTTTCATTTTTGTAAACATATAAATGAATAAACGAAGTGCCTATTTATTTCAATTTCATATTTATTTATTTCCTGACGCTACCTAAAGACCAACGTTGAAGCCGCGTAGGTATTCCCATGACTTACAACTTGGCCAATATAAGTGAATCCGTGTATCTGTTGTAACTATGATGAATAAACAGGGTTCACACTTTTACATTGGTTCTTTTGAATCGTGCGCTCGGTAAACGATTGGAATATAAATACATACTAGGAGTACCTAGTACTGGTTATTCGCTCTTGCCAAGCGTGTCTTTTTGGACGAACCATTTTAATTGAGACCTCGAGATCCCTACTGCCATGCGTAAACAGAGACCATATCTTTATACTGGTTTTTTTGACGCGATCTTTAGTTTAACATGGCGAATACTCGACCAGGGTTTCAGAAGTATAAAACGAGGGTCAATTTCGTGTTTTAAAATATGATACTCAATGATTCGATATTAATCTCAGTGCAACTCGCTCGCTCATATATTTGCGTGAGAGAGACGAACTACGTTTAGGTAATATCAAATCGAGATATTAATAAAAAATCTAAATCTAAATGACATAACTTCAAGACGACATTGTAAGAACTATGTAAGTCTCGCCTACACATATGCATAATGTTATAAGTTTATCTCTGTCGCACCTCGTGCAATGCGAAAAATATAGGGGTCTCGCTTGCACAGCTGTGTTAACTGTATTCGGTTATCTCTATTACTCGTTGTGCACATATACAGTATAACAGTGTGTAAGTTTTTGCAAGTGTATGGGTGCTGGATCACATTTTAGTTTTGGCAACTATGAACGTCACGCGTCTATATTAATTAATAAGGTCATTGCCACTGACTAACAGTCCGCCGGACGATATCGGCCGGTCAGTTGTTCGGAACTGTCAAATTTTTGTTCTAACTGACAGGCTGTTATCGTCCGGCGGACTGTTAGTCAGTGGTCGGCTTAAAGCGTTAACCAGAGACCAAGGTCTTAGGTCACCATACTTTTCAGGTAACCGCACCCTCTACGCAGACCCATACAACCGGGACGATCCCCGCAAGATGTTCGGGCCGTTCGAAGGAGGCAGTTTCGTCAGCACACGCCCGCGCCGCGAATTTGTACAGGTGAACAGGTGACTGACATTTCGTACTAGGGCCACAGAAATAGTAGTTAATCCGTAAATAAATCCACTGATTAACCGTCTGGCCTGATCTGGCAAATGCTCTTGCGCACAGTACTAGGATACAGTCCGTATTACCCACGAAATAAGGAACAAAAAGAAAGAGATAAAAACGTAAGTTTTTGGCAAAAAAAACATTTTAGGTACCTACAAGCTTTTATCGCTGACTGTACTTTTCTTTCCACATACAATTAATACACATCGAGAAAATTCTAAAAAAACCCCAAACATAATTAGGTTGCGTTGTTTTCCTATAGCCACGTTCTGTCTCCATCATCAGATCAGTTCGAATGATACCATAATATTGCATTGCATTGTCACCCGACATAATGGGACAGGTGAAATTAAATTAAAGCTTGTAAAAAAAACAATGTTTGATACTGACAATCAATCGTCGCGTGTTTATTACGCGGTGATTGGTCGATTTTCGCAAGTCTTCTGACGACATAAAATATAGTGGATAGGTGTTGTGACAACGGTCATGGCTGAAATGCGTGACTCTTATCCCGAGAGAAATCAGCAATGTTAACTTTAGGTACATAATACTTTGTAGAAGGTTGGCCGCGTCGACGCGAAATCGATGCTAGAGACAGAGGATCCCCCGCCAGGCACGGCGCGGGCGCGGATCTGCGACTTGCTGTTGTTGGCTGACAAGGAATTCTTCGATAAGGACGCGCACGGCAGCCTGAACCATGCCGTGAGCCGCATGGTAAGTGCTAGAACGTGAAACCCGTAAGAGTGAGGTTTGCCAGCCAACAAGGAGTTTTTTGACAACGCTTGCGTGGGCCATGTTGTGAGCCGCTATAAGATGGCAGACCCGCAACAAGGTAAGGGTATGTAAGTTGTTCGCTGCTGGCCGAGAAAGGAGATGTTCCATAAGACCACAGCAGCTTGAACCACGCTGCGAGCCGCATGGTACGCGTTAGAAGACGGAAAACCCGTAACAAGGCTAGAGTCTGCCAGCCAACAAGGAGCTTATTGACAACGCCTGTGTCAGATTTACTTTAGTATATAATCATTAATAAAATAGGAAATAAGGATGTAAGGCAGTATTTAATTAAGACCAGTTAGTTATTGCTCAAAGTAATGTATTTATTATAGGGACAACTACAAGGTTTAGAATATGAAAAATCTCACACCTGCGTGGACCATGTAATGGTGCGCGCTAATATGATGAGATGGCAGATCCGCAACAGGGTAAGGGCCTTTGAGTTGCTCTTGCTGGGTGCTGGCAGACAAGGACACTTACGGCAGCCTTAACCACACTGTGAGCCACAGGGTACGTGATACCCGACGGAAAACCGACAACAACTACGTTCAGCCAGCCAACAAGAATTGTTTTTAAAACGCTTCCGTGGGCCATGTTTTGAGTCGCTGTAAGATGACTAGCAGATCCGCGACTTACGGGTCTTTAAGTTGCTCCTGCAGACCACCAAAAGAGTTCTACGATAAGTACACTCACGACAGCCTGAATCAGGCCGAGAGCCGTATGGCACGTGGGTATAAAACGGGGGACCTAGGGCTGGGAATGTCTGCTAGCTGTCAATGAGTGATTTAATATAATCATCGTCTTTGCTTTAAGTACATTTCTAACTGCTTCTCAAAGAAGCCTGGAGTTTACTGAGCAAGTGGCCAATCCTGTAGATTTTACGCCGTTCCTATACTTTTATCGATCGGAACAGACCTGGATTCTTCTATTGACATGGCAGTGCAACCCATCCAGCAGTGCAACCGCTCCGCTGCGACCTGCACTTTCATCACTACATAAATAAGTAAATTGACTAGGTACAATTGTTTTCTTATTGTATTTGTGCATGCTACAGGTGCATGCGGTGGCCCAAGCAGACATCATCATCAGAAACGCAGACTTCGACGAGGACGGTATGCCGGATAACATTGGTGAGCATTTTAATTATTAGAAAAAATTGGTTCCGTTTATTTATTTTGTACCTACATATGCAATGTCACCTGTAGGTCCAAATTGGCCAATATCAGAGGGTCGTCTCCACTACACTAATGAGCAGTTTGTCAATTTAAAACAACCGTTAAAAACAATTTTTGTAACACAATCCTTTATTTTTGACTGTAGGTACTTCTTCTCCTTTTTCTATTTCTCATGTCTATCAAGAACTCGAAACCTTTCTAATGAGCCTAAACTCAATGTGTTTGAGTTTTTCCATCATAGATGCTTTGACTACGTTCATCATCAGCTCCATGTTAACATTTTTTTGCATTGTCATCTGAATCACGGAAGTAGGTAGATACTCCAAATTTTAACTGAATCAGACCAGGAAATGGTTTAAATTTAATTTAATATATGGAGTGATCCTGGAGTGAAAGAGTGGTAACTCCAAACATCAGTTTTCTTACTAAAACGCGCGCTATTTCGTAGTCGACATCTAGCGTCATGTAGCGGTATTTATCAGTACTGCTAGTTGACAATAGATGTCTCGGCGAACGAAAACACTAATGCTCAACCATTTTTAGCTAATATTATAACCGGATTAACTGGAAGTCTATTTTCAACCCCTTCTGCTTATAATATTAGTTGTAAATTGTTTTAGTAGTACATTTTTCGTCAGTACCTACTTGTGACATCTGGTGTCAAGTAGGGGTACTGATAGTTCCACTACTTGACGTTTGCCACCAATCTTTCTTTACTTATATTACTCTATGCAAGCATGTCAACATTCACGTCAAATTTATATATACTTAAATATGAAGTTTATAATGACCCTCCCTCTCTTCTATTCAGCTCACGTTCTTCTTTTCAAGTCAGTGCAAAGTTAACTTAGATGAACTATAAAATGTGTAAAAATACCAAGTTACTCTAATGACTCCTCGCAGGTTTCTCAGTGAAGTACATCCTAGTTCTGGCGTCTGAAGAGACGAACGCGCGAGTATTCGGCGACGCTGAGAAGCACTCGATAGACGGCCGCGACTATCTCAAGCGATTCTCGCGCTTACGCCGATTGAACGAGGTCTGTCTCGGTATCGCGTTCTCGGGACACTCGTTCCATAACAGGACGCTTGGGCTGAGGTAAGTTACATACACCCCTGAAATCTCGCAGGTTTATCAGTGAAGGACGTGGTCCTAGTGTTAGAAGAAACAATTGTGTGTATTCGATGACGCTCTGAAGCTCTTGGTGTATGGCCGGAGCAAGGTATATCGACGTAATTTGTGTCGACGCTGACTTGAGGACTAACTGAGGTAAGGTAAGATGAGGTAAGGTATTTTTTCAGTTAGATGCATCAGCTAGACAAGATCGGCGGCCGTTGCTGCGGACTACAGACTTTTGCTAGGTTCCAAAAAAGTCAGTTTAGACCTTGTATAATCTGTGGGTCCTCACCCCATTCACCAGTTTCACTTCGTTGGCTAGGGAGCGTAACAACGTGACCAGAACCCAAAAAGAGCAGTCACAGCCTGTGATGTGACACAGTCAGGCGTTCCTGACTCTACAGATTCTATTGCAGCTTTACAGAAGGAGAGCATTGCACCATTTGCACCCTCGTGCATGTGCTACCGAGTTTCGACGCCATATTTGCTTTTAAATGGTCACTCACTGTGACTTTAAGCTTTTCTTTTATACCTTAAGAAACATCTTTGACTTGTCATCAGCTTCACGTCGCTGGGTGGCGGAGTGGGCGGCTCAGCGGGCGGGCTCTGCGACCGGCGGCATTTCGGGCGTTCATTCAACACGTTAGCCATCGCGCACGCCACAGGGAACGGCGACGAACGCGTGCCCGAGCGCATTGCCGCGCTCACGCTCGCTCATGAGATTGGTTAGTCCCTAATAAGACAGATGTGCGTTAGCGTGTTTGGGCGCTCCTTCAACACGCTAACCATCGTGATTAAATTGGGAAGTTCCACCTGAGCTAAACATTTTTGATAGATCGGGGGACTTTCTGCAAATTTGGTGGAGCCGTTGGATGTGGTAGCAGGGCACTGTACAGTCACGTAAATTATGTTACGTTATGTTCAATGACAGTATTTTTCACGCCACTGTTCGGAAATGTGGCAATAGATGGTCTAAAACCAAGCTGGAAAGTAGGCAATAGCTGTAGCACCTGAACCACCACTACTACAATGTTTCATTGTTATCATCATCTGTCATTGGTGACGGTTCGCTACAGCAATGAGTATCATTTAAAACATAAAAATCAATAAAAGGTCTTTTTAGGCGCAACTTTTTCCTTCAAAAATAAAATAAGGTTATTTATAGGACCAATTTCTTGTTTAAAAAAAAAAGGAATGTCAAAACCATTCAGTTCATTTTTTTTAACAATTATCCATTCAGTTCACGCTTAAGGCGTTTTGTACTTTTGTAGCTGTTTGTGGTTTTTTTTTAGCAAAAACGCTTCTAAGTTTAGAGTCGGTTTGAAGCAAATAACAGAAAAACGCCTCTTAAAAGTGATAAAAAAAGTAAAAAAGGCGGGATTTGAAAATACTTACTGAATTGGATAGTGTAAATTGTGTTAAAGACTAGAAAAATACATAATAAAATATATAATATAAGACTAAAAAATACAAGAAACGCGTATATCTACGCTCGCTATAAAAATGAGTTCATCTAGTGAAGAAAATGATATTCTTACACTGACGCCTACCGAAATTCAAGAGACAGCACAGGCAGTGGCTAGTAATTTGCTACCTGAGAAATCGCGGGCAAGTACTTATAGTTATGCAAATGTTTTCTTATTTCCTCGCAGTAGTCGTGAAAAGCACTATGTAATGCCTCGGCCGGAAACGCTAAAGATGGGCTCGTATTATTTGAGGGCCTCCACTAACGTGTCGGCCCTCAAACGACTCGTCCATCTTTTAGCGGTGTTCCATCCTCTCCTACAATGTACTATATACTTATGGCATATATTATTAAGTATTACACTTTACAACTCTAGGAGCATTGATAACTCTTTGTTCCGAAGCAAAACAATAACGTAGTCTCCTATAAAATGCAATTAATAATGGAACACTTTGTATTGAGATTAAGTGTCCAGTTTTAATACTCAATTGGGTTTAGTTTTCTTTTATAGTGTGTTTGATGACCCCTTGTCCCTTTACGGTAAAACTTGGGGTAGTTTTTATAGGGGTCGTTTTAGTTAAATCAAAACCGGAATAAAAGAAAATTGGTTTAGAAAAAATATAATTAACGATTTTTATACATTTTGTTTAGGGATTGCAATCCGGTCCGGCGGATCCGGTAATGCGGCCGGAACCGGCACTTTTTAGGAGCTTACCGGATCCGGTTGAAATCACCGGATCCGGACCGGATCCGGGAAAATAGAAAAAAGACCGCACGCAGCACCCACTGCGCGTTTTAGGTGAGATAAAGGCGACGGATAGAAGAAAGAAGTTAAACAGAGTTAAAGAACGAATGAAAAAATCCAAATTTAGTAAGATAAGAAGATATTTAATATGACGATGATTGAGAACAGAAGAGGATTTCCTCTTCTTTCATGTTGGTGGCACGAATCGGCACGATAATTAGAAGTAAAAATTAAAGGATGGAGATGCCATGGAAGGCATTTGTAACGACCGGTCTGGCCTAGTGAGTGACCATTCAGTGACCCTGCCTATGAAGCCGATGGTCCTGGGTTTGAATACCGGTAAGGGCATTTATTTGTGTGATGAACACAGATATTTGTTCCTGAGTTATGGGTGTTTTCTACGTATATAAGCATGAATTTATCAATATACTATACGTATATATATCGTCGCGCAGTAGTACTACCTAGAGCTAGCTAGTACCCATATTACAAGCTTTGCTTGGTTTGGGGCTACGAGTAGGTCGATCTGTATAAAATTGTCCCCAAATATTTATTCTTGAGTTATTTATTTATTTGTGATTTAGGCTATAAAACTATTTTCACGGATAAAAAATTAAAGCAAGATAATATTGGGGCGCTTTTCATACAATTCTGGTTAAAAGTAAAATATCTTGTTACTAGAATGGATGTCAGCGTTACAAATAATTCCATCAAAGAACAGTTACGAAAACTTGTCCTTTCAAGGAGTTCCATTTCCCATCCCATAATTATCCCATTAACAGGCTTTGGAATCTAATCAAATTTATATTTTTATTGTAAACGTATAAATTTGAGCAGAATGTGAATGATTAAATATAATAAAATTAATAAATGACTTAGACTTCAAATTTTATTTTTAAATTGAGATTGACTATGTGACACTTTTTAATACTTAGTTTTATTTTATTGTTAAAAAGTTATTTCTTATTAACTTCAAATTGTTGTTTTATGAATACATTTGTAAAAATACCCTTTGATTCTCATATAACGCATAAAACTTGAAAAGTATGTCATTTAATTAACTTTAATATCCTTATACCTAACCGGATCCGGTCCGGCCGGATCCGGCCGGATTGAGGCCAAAATCCGGCCGGATCCGGCCGGATTGAAAATCAATCCGGTTTGCAATCCCTAATTTTGTTAAGTAGGTAGGTATAACACATTGATTAGGTACCTTATAATTTTCATGTCATGTAAACTCATATAACCAAAACAACAAACATTAATATTATCATACATTAAAATATCCTGTAAAGAAATATAATCTTTCATAATATTTGGCTTTTTTAGCTTAAGTATATAAAACTTGTATCAAGTTAGCAAGTAATTACTTTAAGATGTTTCTTTTCCTCCTTTGGTTAAACTTATATGTAGTATCGTTTATTGCACCATCTCTAATTTTTAGCCGCACTCTCTTTCTTTTTAATTATATTTCGGATATGAGCTCTCATTCTTTCCAAATTCTCCATTAGAATCTCTTCATCGATATCAGGGTCTACCAAATGCGAGTTTAATACTTTGTCTATCTTTTCTAATTGTTTCTTATCGTGAACTCTTTGATCAAATCTATCAACTTCCTTATGAGATCGCGTGCTTACTCTTTTTGGAAGGGCTTTTAATATCCTATTCAAGTGTTCTACAGTGTTACCGTAAGGTTCACTTGAATTGATTAAAGTATCCCATAGGTTCTCCATACCGTTGAAATCGGAATCACAATCAGATATTTCATCTCCGTCTGTCTCACTATCTCTCTCTAACTCATCTTGGTCTGTGTTTTTATTTCTCTCGTTTCTTTGTTGAAACGTTTCTTCTATCTCCTCATCGGTTGGTAGATCAACTCCAAGTATTCCAATTTTGCTTAGTGCTGGTGTGGTGTCCATATTTTCTGGTGACTCCATGGCGGAAGCTGCAAACCAAAAACCAAACTATTAGGTAAGGTATACTCGGGTAATTCCGAATGTCGAAAACTGTCGGATAATTCCGAAAAGAGACTCTTATTATGATGGAATTTAGGGTGATTTTCATCTGAATTTCGGAATTATCCGACTTTCGGTATTACCCGAATACACCTTACCTACTTACAGCAACGATATACATATAAATATTTATTTACTAGGGAATGCAATGCAACTACATCTAATCAAATCTAAAAGTTTACCATATCAGCTTTGCAACAAAGTTGCCACGAAAAAGAAAACAAAAAATTAAATTAAATACTCACGTAAATATCAAATAATTATGTTTTGCCCCTTTGCGCGTAACAACAAGAAAACAAAGCGCGGTTACTCTACAGTACACTATAAAATATAAGTAACAAATAATGGAACTACGAACTAGGTTCCTTCACTACACTGTTACGCGAAGTGACGAAATGAATAGGACGATATCCCATTGAAATTGACAGAACAAAAACATCAATCTATAAGAAAATCATGCAGACTTATTTAACACGATTTTGTCTGAAATATAAAATGGCAGATAAAGGATAGTTTAATCTCCAAGCGCTTTTAGCGCTTGAAAACTAAGAAATATTATAATTTTATTTATAGATTTTTTTTTTGAAGTGAAAACTTCTTTAGCGGCGCTGTGCACTTTTTGTGATGGGGAAAAAATGTTAAACACGCGACAGGTCACGTGACCGTAAGACGTAAGATTCGTAAGGCGGACACGTGACCTGATCGAAAAACTGTTACAATGTCATTGAGTTTTCAGTTCTGCCGGCACTCCCGGAGTGCAACCCGTTGTTTTTTTCTTCTTACCAGCTCAAAAAAACAGGATAAACCTTTAAACCATTTTTTACTGTTTTGCCACTCGTAACGCAAATCTGGTAGGTACCAATCTAAACCCTCAGATCACAATAGGTACTTATAAAATGCGACATGGCAGTGCCAGTCATATTTTAAATGTACCATCCATATTTTCTGGTGACTCCATCTTGAAAGCTGCGAATCAAAAACCAAACCAAAAACAAATAAAAAGTCTGGGCACTTAGTAATACTTAAATTTATTACCCTATTTTTCAGAAAATCAGAGAAGATGTACCTAAGTATGTAGAATTGGTAAAATCCTGTATCTTTTACTAAACAAGTTAAAATTATAAAATTTATAAACCTTAATTAATGGCTTGTCGGTTGTTGCCGAATGTCCAAATTGGTGAAATAAAACGTAACGGTATCTACTTACCTACGTGAGTGGATTTAATTATGACAAAGTATCCACTTCAAAAGCTGGAGACACTTCAAGCGCTTTAAGCGCTACATAGCTCCGTTTCTAAGCACCACGTGACCGCTGAGTCACCGAGATCACGCCCTCGGGTTATCGAGTAACTGCGCAGTTGCGCGCGCCGCCGGGTTTCCCCCAGTTGACAGATTAAACACTTGTGTTGCCATATCAATAGTAATAAAATTCAATCGTTAAAGTATGACATTAAAAAATTACAGAATTATCCGGTGGGACACTGATAACGTGATAACCGGGCCGTTATTAGCTACTAGTGCCTCCTACTAACGTTATTTGAGTGAATAAGTACCTAAATATGCGCTTATTTTATTTTATTCATGTAAAAATGAGACTTTACCTTTGAAATGCAATATGTATAGAAATTTACTGATGAATTAATTTTACTCCCTGAATTTACCCACTTAAAATTTTTCAGCTAAGTTATTTAGGTATACCCTGTACACTGGTGCGTTATTTCTGATTTTGGCTATGCAGGCAAATTTTACCTACACAAATAGTAGATTGTTAACCAAGGGTTGAAAGGCACCCATTTCTGTCGAGGTAGTTTGGCGCTCGAACGCAGTGAGAGCGCCAATAGTCCGAGACGGAAATGGTGCCTTTCACCCGAGTTAAACACTCTACTTTTCATATCGAATGCGAGGAAACCAAACAAGACAAGGCAAAATCAGTAATTGAAGTACCTAATAGACATACGGCCATGATTTTTTTCCTTAGCACTTACTTGCAATCGGAGACTTTACATGTGTGAAGATTAATAACCCCTAGCGAAAATCATTTAGATTGCAATATTTACGAAAACACACATTTTTTAACAAGCTGCAGTAATTTTATAATTATTTGTTCATTATAGTATGAAAATCAGCGGGATTGCCTCTTACTTTTTAACCGACTTCAATTTCATAGAAGGAGGAGGTTCTGTATTCGGTTGTGGCTATTTTTTTTTTTTTTCTATGTACGTTCACCGATTACTCCGACATCCGTAGTCCGATTTGAGTAATTCTTTTTTTGTTTGAAAGGAGCTACCTCCGAGTTGGTCCCATTTTAATTTGGTTCTGTTCTGATGATGGGATCCATGAGGAATTGAGGGAACTCCTCAATTTTTAAAGGCACATGCATGGTGTTTTGGGCGTTTTCTTAAGCAACTCGAGCATTTTCTCCCGAAAACCACTAATTTGATGAAGTAGACCTGATGATGATGATTATTTTGATGATAATGATGATGATTTCTTTAAATGTAAGTATGTTCACCGATTACTCCGGCACCTGTGATCCGATTTGAGTAATTCTTTTTTTGTTTGGAAGAAGTTACCTCCAAGGTGTTTCCGTATTATTTTTGGTTCTGGTCTGATGATGGAATCCATGAGGAATTGAGGGAACTCCTCAATTTTTAAAGGCACGTGTTAAGTGATTTCGGGGTTTTCTAAAGTAACTCGAGCATTTGCTTCCGAAAACCACCAATTTGATGTACTGCAACTGTAGCCTTACCACGAGTTTGACATTGACATATTCGCTAACGTCTTATGCATCTAAATGTAACTTTTTATGCATCTCGCTCACACTAAGGTTAGTACGAGCGAGATGCATAGGAAGTAAGTTACACACATGCTAGCGAATATATCAATGTCAAACTCGTGGAAAGCTGGTAAGGCTACTGATCGGGGGTTAGGGTTAGGAGTTAAGGGGTCAGAGATTAACGGGTCGGGGAATGGCGGTTGAAGGGTTGCTGGTTCAGGATCGAGGGGTTCCTGGATCAGGGGTTGATGTGCTGTGAGGTTGAGTGATCGGGGGGCTGAGGGATTGGGTCAGTGGCGGGGCGGGCGGATGGATTTAGTTGACAGGAATTATAATTTCCCAGACGGACTCGAGAAAATTCCTGGTTCAGGGTCGAGGGGTTCCTGGATCAGGGGTTGATGCGCTGTGAGGTTGAGTGATCGGGGCGTTGAGGGATTGGGCCAGTGGCGGGGCGGAGGATGGATTTAGTGTAGTAGTGACAGGAATTATAATTTCCCAGACGGACTCGAGAAAATTCCTGATTACATACATATTTATTAAAGTAATAGGTACACGAATTTAGTGTTAAATATGATCTTGTTTTTCATTCATGCGTCGCGCTCTTAACAATGCGTTAAAACTAAAAATGGAAAAATAAAAACTTTTTACAAAAAAAAGCAAACCGACTTCAAAAAGGATGAAATAAAATATTATCCTTTTTGAAGTCTATGCGTTACCAACTGATATGTTTGAAGTCGGTGTCAAGCCAAGTAGTAACAATAGCAGTCAAAATAATCAGCTTTATGGCTATAAATCCCATTAGAACTGCACTAATAACTATTACAAATGTGTAAGTAATTTTGTCTGCCTCTTTGTCGCCTTTTCAAGGCTAAACAACTGAACCGCTTTAGGTGAAATTTGGCAAGAAGGTAAATTTCTTAAATTGTTTTATATTTTGAAATGTAGTCCTCTGGATAAGGGACGGGAAATTACTCAGTCCCAATCTCACACTTGCGTGCTATAGACTGTTCGAGCATTAGTAAGAAATGCTCTTTAAAAAATACGACGAAAAAAAATGCATTGGATTTCCACTAATGTGCCGACAAACATGGTACAGACTGCGCCAAGAAGGTTTGATCGTGTGTTCTGAGGTGTGTTCTTAAGCCTCCTCCACACTCGTGCGCGAATCGCGGCGCAAAGCCGCGAACGCGAGTGTGGAGTCCTGAACGCAGACCTGCGAAATCGACTCCACACTCGCGTTCGCGGCTTCGCCCGCGATTCACGCGCATAGTCTGGAGGGGGCTTTAGATACAATCGACGTCAAAGATATATTTACACTTTTGCACCTTACTCCTTTGTTATTACAGGCGAAAAGTGTAAACATATTTTTAACGTCGACTGTACCTACAGAAAGTACGTTCATTGTCGTCGTGTAAGGCAATCCAACGTAGGTACATCCTTATCGAATCGCACCAAAATCATGGTATGCTTCAAAATTTGGCTTGGCACCGACTTCAAACATATCAGTTGGTAACGCATAGACTTCAAAAAGGATAATATTTTATTTCATCCTTTTTGAAGTCGGTTTGCTTTTTTTTGTAAAAAGTTTTTATTTTTAATTTTATACTTTTTCGTTCTAAAAGCCGCAACAGACTACCGGACCGCACCGAGACCTTGGTGCGCCGCACCACGTAATAACATAATAAAAGTATTTTAAATATTAAATAACAATTTAATTAATAATATGTATAAGACATTTTTATCTTGTATTTTATTTTATTTTCATGAATATAGTGCTAAATAACTTTAAAAAGCAATTTAATATCGTACAAATGTTTACCTGTGGCTGTATAAGATTCTGCCTTTGCTCATTTACGCAAGTGTAAGGTTTAAAAAAATATTCTTGGTGTATTCCTTTTGGTTCCCGCCTTATGAAATCGAATAAATAGAATTCAACGAAAGAAATCAAGAATAATTTGTTTTTAACAATTTACTTACATATTTTTTTATAAAAAACAGATCACGTGGGATTAGTAAAATTAAACAATTACCAATTGTTCCAGGCGAGGAAATAAAGACACTATTTTTCCATTTTGTTTCCACCCAGTTGTTCGTGGGACGGGGACGCAGAGGAGTACACCACTTTTCTGCGCTAGAGCATAAACGTATCACTTTCTGCGCACCTTTTAGAACAACAACGACCCACTTTCAGAGCATGAGATATGAAAAAATAATTGCATAGTATTTAATACTATTAGAAGTATTACAATTTAATATTCTTATGGCTCCTCTACACGATGGGCCAGCGCCGGCCACTCCAAGGGACACATTTATGCGTTAGAGGGAGCAAGTGATATTGCTATCTCATTCTACCGCATGGCTGCGTCCCTTGGAGTGGCCAGCGCTGGCCCATCGTGTAGAGGAGCCATGAAGTTGCACATCAGTAGACCAGGTGCATTAGATTAAGAGCAGATGCAGCGGGGCAGCGTGAACAGGCCACTCGCATACGTTTCTATTTATTTGTTTATTATTGACGCTGCCCGTACGACCCTTTGGCGTCCCGCTCTTTCAGTTTGTATACTTTTTCATGCCACATCAATCAATCAACAAACTTGTACTAAACTTTATTTACTTAAGCTGTTATTGAAGTGAAAACTTCTTTAGCGGCGCTGTGCACTTTGTGTGATGGGGAAAAAATGTTAAACTCGCGACAGGTCACGTGACCGTAAGATTCGTAAGACATAAGACGGACTCGTGACCAGTACGGTTACCGTCAGTTTGTCACTGACATAAACGCCGTCGAGAACGTAATTTACTTTCTATACATCTCGCTCGCACTCGCATATTAGTGCAAACGGGATGTATAGAAAGTAAATTACGTTCTCGACGGCGTTTATGTCAGTGACAAACTGATGGTAACCGTACTGATCGAAAAACTGTTACAATGTCATTGAGTTTTCACTTCTGCCGGCACTCCCGGAGGGCAACCCGTTGTTTTTTATTTAAGTAATTAATTCTTGTTTTACAATAAAATATTATCTTATCTTTCCCAGGTCACAGTTTCGGCGCCCATCACGACGACAACTTCCCGAACAGAGAATGCCGGGGCTACCTCATGGGCGCTCAGTCCACTGCTGCTGATAGTTTAACGCACTTCGAGTTTTCATTGTGCAGCAAACGACTTATTGCTGACACGCTAGATGCTGTCAGCCACTGTTTGTACGAGGAGTGGCGACCTTACTGCGGGAACGGTCAGTTCGATCTCATGGACTCCAGACTGAGTAGCTCAAAACTTGATACTAAGACGCTCTCTGAAGGCAGAGCGACAGCGCGACGACGCGCGTTGCGTACGTCATACGTCATCGTCATCGTCAGCGCTGACATTCGTCAGCTCATCTGTGGCCGTTATTCTAACACCGCCTGGACATTATAGGTACATATTTGTCTGTCTCTGACAGTCAGCGCGTCACTAAAACTAGGTTCTGTCCTTTGCTGCTGACAGTCATCACTTTCTCTTTGGGTCCTAGTTTTAGTAATTTGTGGCTTATCGCCCACAGAATCGATGCTGTGCGCCTCTCATTGCGCTGAGTGTACAAGGAGGTACGATTACTGCGGTAGTATTCAGTCCGGGCGCTCAAACTCTTTCATTATGAACGGTCTCTCGCGTTTGAGTAGAGTACAGCGAGCGGCAAAAGTGCATCATTTTTTTTTTTTGAAATTTTATTCAGGCAACAAGGCCCATATTACAAATACCTTACAGACTAACATACATATGTATTTTATAAACTTAAAACTAAACACTATTTATTCGACAAAACGGCGTGGCTCCGTTACATCGGCTGCTCTTGTGTCGGATTCGGCAGTTTGCCCCGGAACCTCCGAAACACGACACCTTTCGGCCAGAAGTCGGCGCACTCGATGGTCCCCTGCAGCGGTCGCGGCACGTGCACCACAAAAGAGTTGAAGTGCACGTAGTGGCGCGATCGAAGCTGGAACACCCTCAGCGTGTAGCCGGTCTTCTGGTGTACATACTCCACCACTTCAGCAGCCGTGGCGGTGTAATACAAGCGCGATACGTACAGCGCCTTATTGATGTTAGATATATACTTTATTGAAGTGAAAACTTCTTTAGCGGCGCTGTGCACTTTTTGTGATGGGGAAAGTTGTTCAACTCGCAACAGGTCACGCGACCGTAAGTTTCGCAAGACGTAAGATGGACACGTGACCTGATCGAAAAACTGTTACAATGTCATTGAGTTTTCACTTCTGCCGGCACTCCCGGAGTGCAACCCGTTGTTTTTTTTCGTATACTTACCTAACCTACGTATTTCGTATTCGTATACTAACCTAACTTCACATATCACATCACTAACCCACCTGTCAGCGAAGCCTTACACTCGTTTAATTCCCCCTTAATAGGCCTGATGACAAATTTTGAAATCCCTTTTATTATTGTCGGTACACTTGTATTGGTTCCGAAAAACACTATATTTCAGCTATACTCATAAGATTTAACATAGATAATTGCATTTTATTATAGCTAGTTTAAACTTCGCGCGAAAACGCCTCGCATGCCATTTGTGACGTCATTATTTAGTTGGTGGTAGGGTGGTAGACATTGTTTACATACTTACAGTTACGAATTTCCCTTGAATCCGAATGATATTGTTAATTCAGCACCATATATTACGATTAGGGATGATAAATACATTACAACAATTTATCGCAATAACTCATTTTACACAAAAACTCTCACACGGTTGCAGTTTAAGATGAATTATTTAGATACATGTAAATTTTGAGTGAAAATCACCGAGCGCCGGTTTTACTTTTTAATTTTTCATTTTTTCTAATTACGACAGCCAACAAGGCAATGATAGTTCCATTCAGCCAAATAATTAAAAAAGTTTGTTGTTGAAATATCGTATTATTTAGCATTTTATTTAAATAATAACAAATAGATATCTATTTTATATCGTGTAATAATATTTATTGTACGTAATAAATGTTTAGTGGCGAAATAATATTTTTTTTGCACCTTTCGAACTCTTTGGTGAGGACGTATAGATTTCGGTCAATGAGGTTGTCTATGTTGCTCTAAGAAATATGTTATGGATTGATGACGTCACTGTTTGGAACGCTTCTGATTGGCGTTTCAGTAATAATGGCCGATTGGAGAATTTTGCACTTTTATTTTATTGAATATCTTAATAATCCTTCAGTTTATACTGAGATTAGGCCATTTTTTAGAATCATATTAACATATATGTTTCTTTGAAACCATTATTTCCATGATTCTTTGTTACTTGCAACAGGCCTATTGTATCCCAATTTCCAGGTATAGTAGAAGAGGGTGAGGCCTGCGACTGCGGCCTCCCTGTGCGCTGCGTGTTCAGAGACCCGTGCTGTACCCCTCGCACCGGCCTCGCGGAGCATTTTGAAGAGGGGTATTACATACTTGAAAATTATATTGAAAATTTTATAGCCTTACTTTAGGGCATACTGAAAATTCCTGGAACTGGCCACTTAGAAAAAATAAATCGTTCATATATATCAGAATCCAGAAACTTTCAGTATATGGCCCACGTACCTACCAAAGAGAATTTAGACTAGAGGAATATTGTAGGTAAAGGTCTGGTGCAATCTTTTTGAGCGACGGCGCCATACCTTTGGCCTACTCTCGAATAGATGGCGATACTTTTTGACTTTTGACATTTAACAATAAAAACACATCAGTGAAAAAATAAGGATCTAAGCTAACTCCAGGTTTAAATGGTTAGCCCCGGGTTATTCGGATGGTGCAAGGGCCCTTAAACCACCAAAGAAAGCCGGCCCCGCCTTGTAGTGGAGCGCCACAAGTATTTCGAGCCGCTTTCAGCTTTCAACCGTAAAGTCCAGTCTATCCACAATTCTACAAGATGGCCCGATAAAATAGTCAATGTCGCAGGGAACCAGGCAGCGCATGATCGGTGGGTGTAGCGATGCTTTGGGCCCTATATCCAACAGTTGACGTTTTTGGCTAATAGTAATGTTGATAATTATTGATGATGACTGTATAGGTAAAGTAGAAGAGCAACATCGAAGCCAATGCGGCTTGCTCCTGCTTGGTCATGTGGAGAGGAAGTAAGCCAGAAAAGTAAGGTAAAATCTGATGGTCGTCTTATGTGTCGCTGAATTAATGAAGCACCCAAAAACGAGATTTAGGTATCTATAAAGTTTCATTAGGGTTTCTACGATACTAATAGTTGCTATTTATTGATCTTCTTGCAGAACACTGCACAAAGGCGGTTGCGCTGTGGCACCGACGGCGGCCTGTCATCCTTCGCAAGGTCCGTGCTGCACGACCAAGTGTCAGCACGCTAATCTTACAGAATTCGGCATTGTAAGTCCTCGTCTTCTGTAGAAGAATCAGTGAAATATAACTAATATAACACGACTAGGCGGGAATCTCAACAACTTTAGACTAAGTATGAGTTATATATATCTTTGGTATTAGTCAAATATAGACTCCGCGTAACCCCGTAACTCCTTTAAAAAATTTCCATAAACCAAATCTACAATTAAATAATGCATATAAGTACATAATTACCGACACTGCTGACAAAATTTCAAAAGAGTTAAATGAGACAACCAGACAAACATACGAAAGCGCGATACTGTGCAAGCAGAAATGGAGACGCTTCGCGATCGCCCTGTTCGTTGGTACCTATAGGCCAAGAGTGTTTTCTCAAAAATGGACGGCAAAGTCGACTTTGCCGTTTAAAAAATAGGTTGCGAAGCGCGTAGTTTATGGTCAGTCAAAAATTAAAAAGTTAAAAACATTGCAGTCTCGATTTTGGGACTGCAATGTTGCATACAAATTCCATTATTTGTCGAGTTCCAAACTTTTTAAAAGTTGAAATGGCCATATCAAATGAAGGCACAGGCCCATTAAACAGCCAAACAGATGATTAGTACCGCGACTATTTAGCTGTCTCAAATAGGTTGGCGTATTTTCGGCAGAAAAATACACTTCTATTTTTTTATTAAAAAAATAAAAAGGCGGCAAAGCTAATTTTTTCAATTGTTTCTACTTTTTTCTGTGAAAATATATACGTAAGAAAGTTGCTTTTGTAAAATATTTCTATGATATTTATATTTCTTGCACCATTTTTGAGAAAAGCACTATATATGACTCGGCGGGAAGGCTACTTGCTGGCTTCGGATTCAATTAAACGGACTCCCAAGGTCGTCCGTTTAAAACGAATCCTCAGCCTGCAAGTAGCTACTTCCGAGCCTCGACAATAATGTACTATTATAGATCCGTCACGGATGTGGGTTTGGTGGGCGCTGTTCTGCATCTGTGGCCTCGGCGAGCTCTGGCCCAATAACTATGAAATTCTGATAGACGTTCACGATCAACAGGATTGTTCGAGATTAGGCCAAGAGTGTTCCTGTACGAATCCGTCCTGCAGTTGCGGTCTGGACGGGCGCTGTCTCAGCGACGGCAGCTGTCACGCCGCGGAGTGCGCGGCGCAGGGGCTACGGGAGTGCCAATGCACGCCACAGACAATGGTATCCTCTTAAACTCCTTAGAGAAACCCCGCCCTATCGTCTTTGACCATCGGCGTTTAGTCAGTGCTATGTAAAATGGTGTCGCTGCGCTGTTGCCCCAACGTTGCGTCGAACAGCAGCCATTAGAGTTGACTAGACGCCGACGCTCGGGAGACGCTAGTGTGAGGTGGTCCTAAGAGAGACCCTCTAACAGTGGGCCTTACCTTTGGCTTTGGTGGGCATTGATAAAGAAGCCGCTTTTTAGTCCGATGATCCAATGTCTTAAAATGTTACCTGTCTCAAATCCAAACTTTTTGTTTAGTTTATCAGAAAAATAAAAAGATTAGCGATCGTAAGCGATCCTGCGTTGGAATCTTCCTGATGTGGTTGTTAATGGATCACTATTGCTTAGGGAGGCAGGCTTCATAAAGCCGGCATGTGTGGCGTCTGCTGCCAGCTACCGGGCGCTATGCAGCGCTGCGTCACGGCCGAGGCCGCAGCTCGAGCCCGCAAGACCAGTCCTCTGGAGTGGCTTCCTAACGAATATTCGGGCCGTGAGTTTGTTATTATTGTAATCAAACCATTAAGAGCCCATCAACGTTCACACTAGCGCCACAGCTAAATAATCGTAATTATTTAAATTTAACGAAAGATATTGAAAAAAGGGGGCCGCTACGTACTGTATTGTGTATCTAAGTACCTTTTGAATACCGTCCGTAATTAGTAATTACCAACCGCTTCATGCCGCAATGCTAATTTAACGCTTTGATTTATGACGTGAAGTGTTCAACTAAAGTTGGCTACTTAAGTACTTAGGGTGTCCTGTTTAATTCCGAAATTGTTGGGAACTCCGGGCCAATTTGTTTTGTGTGCTTGTCTGATAAACGTCATAATTTCAGCGAACCTAACAATAAGACTGTGCGAAGCCTGCCAACCGACGATCATACGCGCGTGGCCCGTGGGCAGTTGGTGTGTCACGCAGAACACCGTCGGTGTGTGCGAGACCAACGGCGTGTGCATAGCGAGGGACCGGCCGCGGTCCAACCTGTACCCGGACACAGTGGTAACCTCTTAGAGCACTTTCCCACTGACGTCCAGTTTTTTGCGGGTACGGTTTTCTGCAGGATCCCGTTTTAGTAGTATACGAGTACGAGCTAATATATTAACGTTCACACGAGCATTCTGTTTGTGGGATACTGCACGCATAGGTACTACAGAAAACGGGATCCTGCAGAAAACCGTACCCGCAAAAAACTGTACTTACGTCAGTGGGAAAGAGAAAGAGCCAACCGACGATCATACGCGCGTGGCCCGTGGGCAGTTGGTGTGTCACGCAGAACACCGTCGGTGTGTGCGAGACCAACGGCGTGTGTATAGCGAGGGACCGGCCGCGGTCCCACCTGTACCCGGACACGGTGGTAACCTCTTATACCTAACGATAAGACTGCGAAGCCTGCCAACCGACGATCATACGCGCTTGACCCGTGGGCAGTTGGTGTGTCACGACGAACAACGTGTGTATAGCGAGGGACCGGCCGCGGTCTAACCTGTACCCGGACAGTGGAAAAACCAATGGCGTGGACGTGGCCCTCAGGTCCACCAGTTTGTAGACCCCTGCCCTAGACACAATTCCCCCAATGAGGGGGCGCCACTGGTCGGTTGATGCAGTCTTAATCGAACGTACTGCCAATTGTATTGATTTGAATTAATAATTTGGCTTTTTTTTTCAGGTCGCAATGATGAGGCAAAGAGACTCCAAGAATAAACATACACAGCTACAAATAACGCCCTCACTTGTGTTCTGCCTATCAGTATTCATTATGGTGAAATAATAAGAAAAAACTTTAAAACAGACGTTTTATTAATAACCCTGAATGTGAAACCATGCGGGATCGCGCTACCTAATTTTCAGCGAGACAAGTTTTGTTACGACTTTAGTAGAGGTAAAAGAAGAGTGTCATCTCATCTATTGTGCATTAGCATTACTGAGACGCTTACCTCATCTACTCTTACTTTGATCAGAAACTGATTCTGGAGGAAACGCCCTGAATCCCTAATAGGGCGTCCGCTAGCTGGCGCGGTTGCAAGGAGCGGCTAAGCGGCTTATCGAAAAAAAATTTCGTTAAGCTGCTCAGCCGAAAAACAGGTATGAGCAACGGTAACTGGCGCATTAGTGTGGACTGAATGTAGATGTAGTGACAAAAATTGAGAAAGGTATGTTGAGATGGTTTGGACACGTGGAAAGAATGAGTGAAAGAAGGCTAACAAAGAGTGTATAAGGGAGAAGTGGAAGGGGGAGTTGGAAGGGGTAGACCTCGGCGGACTTTCTCCGATCAGATCGGGGAAATCCTGAAGAAAGGCCAGGTCAAGAGCACCCTAAACCGGCGAGCGTGTATGAGGAATGTTATGAAAGTGAAGGAAGCGAAAGAGGTATGTCAGGATCGTAGCAAGTGGAAATCCGTGGTCTCTGCCCTCCGGGAAATAGGCGTGATTATATGTAAGTATATATATAATAATAGGCGCTTACTACATCTAACTAGGAAGAGGTACACCTCGCAGAAATAATATTTTTAATCATTTATTAACAAAACGTAACAAATTAAAACTTACACATCTTCTCCAGCATCTTAAAATAACAATACTTGATATCGAAGTCCATATCGTACCAATAGTTGACAGCTATGCACCCGTGACTCTGCGTGACGTGGTGGAACCAAAGGCTGGGTAGGTAGAGGCAGTCGCCTTTCTCTAGACTCACGCTGTATTTGTGGGCCTTCTTGAATTGAGGGTATTTCGTGTAATCCGGCTGCTTGGGATCTGAAATAAATGCTTTAGAGAGACCCCACACTAAAGGCCGTAACACACTATCGCACCGCACCGCGACCTTGGTGCGACGCGCTAAGATCGCGGTGCGGTGCGATAGTATGTTACCACTTTAACGTCTGCCGAGCGTCGGCGTCTAGACAACTATATGGCTGCTTCTCGACGCAACGTTGGCGCAACTGCGCAGCGACGCCATTTTCCATAGCGCTGACTAGACGCCGACGCACAAGACGCTTTACTTTTTTAGTAACTAAGTAGGCGTACGAGTAACTAGCCGGGGTAAACTCCAAAAACGCAAATAATTTCGTACAAAACTAAAAGATTAATAAGACGGGTAAAGCCTGACATCGTGCTTCGAATCTAACAGATGTTGTCTGTGCAGTCGCGTTTTCACTTCGTGTTCTCTTTTTGTTTTGAGCAAATGTTTGCTCATCCCTTTTAGTATTGAAACAAGTGTTTCTATTAACCGAACCAACGCACGCTCAGAAATGTTTAGTACAGTAAGTGAAAACGCGGCTTAACTTGGCAAAAGTTAAAGTTTGAAAATCTAATGACCGCAACCATAGAGAAATATAGTAAGATAAGAGTGCTCACTCCATACATCAGTTTTGGTACCAAAAATATTAGTATTTTCATAGTCGACATCTAGCATCGAGTAGCGGAATTATGAGTACTTTAAGTAGTAGTAGAAGCACTGTCAAGTGACAATAGATGTAGCACCGACCGGAAAGTCTTATGTTGTTGAGATCAGAGAACATTTAAATGAGAAATGACCATTAAGATTTACCATTGGTCAGTTAACAAGTAGTGAAACATACAAACAACGCTCCTAATTGTACATTGGTGGACCTTATTATAAAATGCATAAGGTACAACGATGTACGATGTGGGCGATGGTACATACCTACACAAATCCACGGCAACCCAGTTTCATCTTCATCTTTGACCGGCACAATCTCCCAACCCTCACTGTACTGGAACTCGGCCCTAGGGTAGCGGTGGTAGGGCACTAGGGGCAGATCCGTGGGGGGTATGAGGATGAACTCCTTGAAACCGTCTATCACGCAGTATATGTTCTCGTACGGGTCTTTGTGCACTGTGAGTGAAAATCCATAGTTACAACATCATTGAAACTTATGTATTGTGAACCGATACAAATTTAGTGATATAATTTAAAGCCGTCAGGTTCAGACGTCAAAAATGTAGAAGATTGTCTGCCTAATATCAAAAGTGCGACGAAAATCAGAATGATGTCTAGTGGAAGTGTTGGAAGTATTGAATTCGGAAATAATATATTCATAAATTATTTGCTTTTCTAGTAGTAAATTCCAAGATATACTAACAAATGTAGTTTCCAGCCTACTGACCTTACGTTTTGGTTCATTCAAGCGGCAGTTAGCATCCAATATATAGCCACAAGTGGTCACGTTTTTTAATTTGTTGCCTATCCCTTTTGCACTCGTGAATTGTATACCTGTGTAACCCTAGGTCTCTTAACAATGAGCATATAATTTTCATTTCTTACTTGATGTCACAGCCTACTGACCTTACGTTTTGGTTCATTCAAGCGGCATTTAGCATCCAATATATAGCCTCAAAAGTGGTCACGTTTTTTAATTTGTTGCCTATCCCTTTTGCACTCGTGAATTGTATACCTGTGTAACCCTAGGTCTCTTAACAATGAGCATATAATTTTCATTTCTTACTTGATGTCACAGCCCTGTCATCTCCCATCCAAAAGTTGACAGCGTCCGGTGACTTGTTGAATGCCTCGCTGGCAAAGGGTATTTCTGATTGTATGTCACATAATAGTTCTTTGAAATCTTCCGTTAGATTGGAATTTTGTTTCTGTATGTATGGTATATAGTTTTCTCTGCGGAAAAATATGTGATATCAAGTCATTTATAGGTACTAAATAGGGAATATTACGCGAAACTCTGCGTAGGGGGCGCTACTACCACAATCCATCACAATCTGGGGGTCTACCGCGAAACAAGAAAATCGAAATTTCGTTATTCAACCTCTCTATCACTCTTGAGGATTCGAGCGATAAAGAGGCAGATAACTAAATTTCGATTTTCGCGTTTCCCGGTAGGCCCTTGTTAACAAACCGCCTTGATGTATCAATGTCATATTTTATTGTCTGTGAAAACTTATCAAAAAACAGTATGTATAAGTTACTCTATGGTTTACTAGCTAGCTTAGTGCTGCACTCTGGCGGCAGAATATTGCAGTAATACCCCCTATTGAATGTTCGTGTCAAATTTCATGTTTTGTTGTTTTAACCTTTTCGACGCAGTGTCAAACACAAAAGCTGTCACTCGGACGCCACGTCACCGAAGTGTCAAAACTGAAATTAAACTTTATGCATATGCACGTAGGTCTATGTTGCTTTGTGGTCTGTGACCGATTAATCGGCCTTTGGCGTTGAACCTGCGGTGCGGATATATCGGTCACTGGCGTCCAAAAGGTTAAAATGAGAGTATAACTTTGATTCAGGCAGAAGCTAGGTGTAACAACAAAGTCTAGTTAAATAGAATTAATTCGTTACCCTACGGCAGCGGTCGGCAACCAGCAGCCCGCGAGCCTCCCTGGCTATTTTGTATGTAATGTTGACAAATGATAATGTCTGATAAAGTCATAAATATTAACAAAGTGCGGCCCGCGCCCACTTCGTTAACTGCTATGTGGCCCTTGGTTACTAAAAGGTTGCCGACCGCTGCCCTACGGATAAAGATTGTAGGGCAATATATTTGTGCATATATCCTCCTAAGGCTCAAGGTCCAACCTATAGTACTTCTTCAGTTCAATGAAATTTCAATCATATTCAATTGTAACAGAGTCGTTTTTGCATTGTTTCGTTCAATTTCCAAACAACGCAAAATGAACTCTGTTTCCAACAGTGTAGGTTCAAATTTCAGTGGCAAATTTTGGATTTTCAATTTGTATAGCTGGGCAGGGCAGGAGGATATTTATTAGAGATGAAGAGATGCAACGGATAGTTGTTTGGCCGGATACCGGATACCGGATATTCGGCCTGACCATCGGCCGAATATTCGGTATCCGGCCGCCGAATATTCGGCCGGCGCAACTATACCTACATTTTGGCTTTTCAGGTGCGCATTGTGCAGGTTTTGAGCTGTTTCCTATTGTTGTTCGCGCGGACTCATTTCTAGGTTCAAAATGAGTGCGCGTGCAAGTCAATGGAATGTTTAAATTTTTTTTTAATAATAAACTAGTATGCTCATGAGTCTCATGACCGTGACTGTTTCTTAGATCCAATTTGTTTACTCCGAAATCAAGCAATGTTACTATCCTGTGCATCTCTAATATTTATATCCATTTGTTTGTATTTCTTCTTCACCCACCTTTTCTGTTCTAAGCAATCTAAGAACCCTGTCATTGTCATCTCCACTTCAAATGGCATGACAAAATATTCCTTCCCCTCATCATTGGTGGTGATGCCGTCAGCGAGACCATTGGGGGTGACGGCTACTGTCACCTTTTTATCTGGTATTATTTTCCTGGAATATAAATTTAAAGAATTAAGCAAACTTGGGCAAACTCGGCTCCGTTCGGCATAGCATTGCTTGGAGCAATTATTAGGGTTGACACAACTTGACGTCCCTTTGCGTGCACAACCACATAATGACTTGAATTTTGACAATCCTAAATAGTCGAAAGGGATAGTGCCATAAGTTAGAAAGGGCTATCATGCTTGACCCTGAATCGCTGTCAAACTTTAGGATTAGGTTTTGTAGGAAGTGTCCTTTCTGTACGGTAGTACTATTACTTATTCTGTGCTAATAGGCAGGTCCACACAGAACGGAGCTGCCTCGCGAGGAAATTACTTGCTCGAAGTAGAATGGTCAGCAGAAACGTGCCTCGCCCAAGGCAACGCGGCCGCGGTATGTCTATACAGACCGAGCTGCCGCACGCGGCAATTACCTCGCGAGGCGACTCGTTCTGTGTAAACCTGCCTATTAGCAGTTTGGGAGATCAAAAAAGTTATGAATAAAATCACACAGTCCTAAAAAAGACACTATGCGTTGTTATTTTCTAACTTCCACTTATTCTCAAAGCAGGCTATAAGAATCATTCCATTTGAGCTCAAAATACCCTAAATTCTTCCTTTCATTCAACCCCACTGGTTTTTAACCACTTTGAAATAAGGTTTTTAATTCGCTTACCTAAAATAGTCAGCATTCCATTTGTTAGTAGCCGGCCAGGAAGCACAGCCTCCTCTGATGATAACTGGTATGTTTTTTGATACATATTCTCTGAAGAACTCTAGTGGTTCTAATGCCCGTGTTTCAGGCAGACTCTCGCTCAAATATAGATCTAAAATATGAAAAAAATCTTAACAAAAAAACCTACCGCTATAACGTTATTTACTTTTTAAATATATCAACATTACCTGACGACTCCTCATGGAGGACGTTAAAAGCATCAGTAATAATACTACTAGTCATGACTTTCCTTAAATCGATTTTAAAACATAATAACATAAAAATACATTGAATTTTACAATTTTTACATACATTTATTTTATTATCAATTTATAATGTAAACATAACCTAAAAACTGCATTGACACTATTGACATTAACAGCAATAATTTTTTTTTAAACGGAACTAGTTCGGATTCTTTAAAAATAAGTTAAAATGACCACACTAAAAATTCAAAGCAACTTATTTATTTTATATAATTTTGAATTTCTAATTATGATATAAATTATTAAATATATTTCATAGGCATGGGTTTCTTCAAGATTCCCTTTATTGGTTGTTCATAGGAATCAGTAAAAGCTTCTTTTCCTTTCTGTGCTTCACTCGGAGGAGCTATAATTTCGTTGGGAGATGGTAATGTTCTGTTCCAAAAATTGCGTGGCATGAAGTTGTTGGTAGCGTCGACAACGGTCACTAAAAACATTTTTATATTAATATTTTATAGCCTAACCAGACTATCGCACCGCACTGCAACCTTGTTGTGGTTAAAATATCTGTTACTCGCTCTAACTTAAAACTGTGTCCGTCTAACACTGTGTCCGTTAAGGACGTAACTATAAGCGAGACCAAGAAAGAAATATGCTGACCGCCTGACCGGACCTAGGTCACGATCCGGTACGCTCGTCTGCTACAGCTTTTAGTTTGGTACAGTACGTATCTATAATAATAGTCTACTTATATCATTAGGGGAAAATAAAAATATAAAAACTAACCATTCGATTTTCGGTTCGTCTCCGTCTCGGCAATAGTGATGGCGCTATGAGCTCGTGGTCCCGGCAACATATTTAGTTCGAGGAATTCATCTGCGCCTTGTTGTGTCATACTGATTTTATTCTTTTCGTGCATTTGGCGTAGTCGCAAGGCTTTATCAAAACTTCGGAGGAAAGTTTTGGATGCAGTATGCAAAACCACAGTATCTAAGACTCCTAAAAATAAGATCAAGTTATTGGGAAACTAAAGAAAGATTATGACTGAGCTGCATTGTTATGGGTCAAAGGACTCAAAGGCTTACGCAATTGCGAACATCTTGCTATAATTGTTTCCTTGTATCGATGTTTTTTGGTCATTGGGTTGCCTAAGAAATTCACATCCACTAGTGATATCAATGTGCAAAGGCCATCCGCGACGTCCTGAAAGTAATCGTTAATTTCATTAAATGTAGTTTAACCTTTATTAACAATCTGTTTGGTTTTGATTTTCTTTTCTTTTGATCCAACTTTCACGTGGACAAAACTTTAAAGCATGGAAATATTATAAAACAACAGCCCTCACGGAAAAATCATTTAGGTTATTCTTTTTAGCTATTAACACTTCCAATCGGCGGAGTGGTTTAGCCCATGCAACATCTGTGAGCTTGTTCTCTGATACATTCAAAATTCGCAGCGATGACTGAAAAGAAAAGAAAATTATATATAACTTATCAAAAAAACTTTATGTAAAGTAGGTTGCTAAATTATACCAGAAACTATTATCGCTCATTAGACAAAAACGAACTCCCTAGTTATGAATAAACTTAGGACTTAGGTACATAATTATGAAGAACTACATCTTGATCAGAATAAAAAATGATTTGGTTGGCCGGGTAGTAGAAGAGAGCGTCAGCATCACCCTTAATACAGACTACCGCGCCGCACCAAAGTCACGGTGCGGTGCCGTAGTTTGTTACGGCTTTATAAAACAACACTCTCATAAGAATTTACATGCATACCTACCCCAATTGCTATCATAGTTCTGGGATCAAAGCACAACCCGTCCGGGTTGTTGGTATCTTGCTTCTCTATGTGAAGTTCCTCCAAATACTTCAGAGTTTCTAAATTCTCCACCACACTAATCCTGTTATGGCTCAAATATAGCTTCTTCAACTTGTGAAGTTTTTCCAGACCTTGGATCTTGTTTATTTGGTTCCATTGAAGATGTAAATGAGTTAAGTTGTATAGAAGATCTAGGTTTTCAATCAACGTTATCTGGTTGCTGTGATAGTAAGCATATACAATATGCGTTGGATTTTTTGGCTTGGGCTGCATACAAGTAAATCATGTTAATTTAAGTATCTACCCTAAATAAAGAAAATAAATGTCAAAAGCCTGATAGACTTTGTCTTATACAGAAATGCTTTTGTAAATGAGACAGTATGGGTTACCGGGGTCAATACTTAGACTTACATTACTTTGTATACAAGTGCGGAGTGAAGAGAAGAGGTCGCATGGTAAAATTCTACGATTTTTTTGCAAATAAAACATTGAAACTGTTGTGCTAGGTCTAGCAGCTACACCCAGCTCAGGGCCCAGGAATCCGCCCTTTGCTTGTGTATTCACGAATGCATCTAGAATTTAAATGATAATAATAACTTACTATTTCCGTCAGGCCTTTCTCATGCAAAAATAGATGTGTCACCCTTTTTTGATTGGCTTGCTTTTTACGAAGAATATTTCTCGCTTGTTTTCGAAGTTCTTCTTCATTTAGCTTTATTTCTGTTAATTTGGATTTCCGACTTCCTTTTAACATTATAAATGCCTTAAAAATGTAAATATAAATAAGAGAATCCTATCAATCGATTGAGTTTGAAAATAGCGCCGTTTCCATGGTAATTTTGGCATTGCCAGCTCTCAGAAAAGTATTTCTATTATCATACTGGAATCCGAATTTGACAACGCTGTCAAGACATTAAAAAAAAGTACCAGTTGTTTGATTTTCTGTGTGTGTGTAGCTAGTTTGTTATAAAATATAATTTAACACGCTATCTTTTTTCGTCATTTAATCATTACCGACACTAAATACATACACGTAATAAAGTAAAATTAACGTTGGAATTATCTCGAATAGAATTGTTATATTATCAACCAATATAACCTAAAAATACCCAAGCCGTGTTAAAATGGGTGAGAGATACAATATCCACAGTCAACTAGAGCATCTTCAGAGCAAATACATCGGCACCGGGCACGCCGACACCACGAAGTACGAATGGTTAACGAACCAGCACAGGGATTCGTGCTGCAGTTACATGGGCCATCCAGATTTGCTGAGCTACTTCGCTATTGTAGAAAATGAATCTAAAGCTCGAGTGAAGTTCAACTTAATGGAGAAAATGCTACAGCCGTGCGGCCCGCCGCCGGAGAAGCCTGAAGATTAATTCTAAGTGTGCACTAAGCTGTTCTTTTAAATCTGCTCAGATATTCTCTTAGATTGGAATTACTTTATATTTAATTAGTGAAAATGTGTAGCAAATAGAAATGAGAGGACTGGTACTTTTCAGTGCCGATCATTAGGTTTAATTGATATACAAATGTCTTGAATTTTTCTGTGTAATTGTCATGGTCATGTGAGGAATGACTAACTATGAATGAGAAATAAGAAAGGATGGTATTCTACCTGTCCAATATTTGATTAAAAGTGTCTCACTCTCTCGTTAAGCAAAATGTGAGATGCTACTACAAATCTGATCAAATATTGAACAGGTGGAATACCACCCTAAGCTCTAAATGTGGCTAGAAATGATAAAAGTTTCCGTTTTACAGCTTTTACGTAATTTTTGGCTAGTGTTAAACATTCCCGCACCCAATACCATGGGATATGGTAATTACATAACATTTTGCAAAATATTTAACTGATACTGCCAGCTTATATGTATAAAAGAGCAGTTCTGATAAAACAGCTCTTAATTAACACATTCGACACCGCGTACCTGACTCTCGGGCACTCGTAAACTTTACTCAGATGCCGGCATACCCGCTAGTCGGGCAAGAGCTATAAACCTACACGCGACGCCGATGTGCCCGACAGGCGAGCAAGCATTGCATCTTCACTACCTCAGGGCTGCCACTGCCACTAACAGAAAAAATTGTAAGTCTTCTGATTATTATGTGGTCGAAAAGTTGGTACAGTTGATTATTATATTTTATTACTTCACTTTGTATTTTTATTTACTTTACCTAATGCGATTACAAAATAAAAATTCTTATTAGTTGGTTACGTGAAATTGCATACACAGGTATGTATCAATAGGAGTTAGAATTAGGAGAAGAACAAAACGGGGAGCCTAAACAGATGAGACAGCAGATTTAATTTTATCCACGTACTTATACGAAAGTTACTTGGCACAGCCCTGAGCGTCCGCCGCTTGCCCGACTAGCGGGTTCGCGGCGTGCGGCATTGTTTGAAATTTCGCCTGGTTGCGAAAGTGTTAAATCTATCATAAGTATTCATAAGGATATTTTTAATAAAACACAATCTAAACTTCATCCAGCATTTAATAATGATTTCCATTCCTCCATCTTCACATTCAATGATTCTTCCCTCTTCTTAGCTTCCTCTTTTAAAACTGCCTGTTGTTTCAAACGGTTCACAACATTTACAACAAGAACCTTCTGTATATTTGGAACAATTCGATCACACTCTTTTTCTAAAATCTCCATAGCATTTGTTGTACATTCAACATCCATTGAGCCTGTCAATCTAAAGTCCGATATTTGTTTCAATCCCGATAACATAGACATGGTCACCGTTCCATGGTTAGTGTTGTTTCCTGGGCTCATTATAGCTACATGCTCTTCAGCCTCGGTGGGATCTATGAATGTCTTGTCGCCGATGACAGCTAAGGAGCAAGCAGTGATTATATCGTACATGGGGACTGCAGCGTCTCCTAAAGCTAGGCCTGCTGCATTGATAGCTGCAGCTAGGCAAGCTCCATCATGTTCCAAAATGTAGACAAAGACATCAATCTGAAAGAAACCCAAGAATTTGTCATTTAGTCATGGTTAAAAATATCACAAACTATTAGGCTGATTCACACAAAGGGCTGCTTCGAAAAGAGTCTGTCAAATTGATCTGTATAGACATTGCACAAACAAAATGAATGCACGGCTGCAATGCCTCCTATGTGGACCGGTCTATTTACAATATGTATATGAAAGTGTCATAGGTGACTCATACAATAGTCAAGAATATGAGATGTAAAATAGGATAATGATACCAAATAAATAAATGGATTTTATGGCAAGAAATTATATTTTTATGTCCTTGCAAAATGTAAACAGCTCTTAAATGCATACAAGACTATACTCATTACCTGGTAATTAGGAAACAAATGCCTGCAGACCGCTGGCTCCAATGCCTGTCTCAGAGCTACGGATAATGCCTTCTCTTCAGTGTCTGGCGCGTGTGGTCGGCGTTCACGGGGACACGAAAATGGAGCAAACTTGACTTCACAGTACAATTGTCCCAGTTGGCTGTTAAACACAAAAGGCAATTTAAAGCCAAAATTAAGGAATACACATCTAATTTGGTGATAAACAATATTGAAATTAAGCATAAGTTCCAAAGTAAAATTAAAAAGTTAAAAAAAACCGGGCAAGTGCGAGTCGGACTCGCGCACGAAGGGTTCCGTACCATAATGCAAAAAAAAAAACGAAAAAAAAGCAAAAAAAAACGGTCACCCACCCAAGTACTGACCACTCCCGACGTTGCTTAACTTTGGTCAAAAATCACGTTTGTTGTATGGGAGCCCCATTTAAATCTTTATTTTATTCTGTTTTTAGTATTTGTTGTTATAGCGGCAACAGAAATACATCATCTGTGAAAATTTCAACTGTCTAGCTATCACGGTTCGTGAGATACAGCCTGGTGACAGACGGACGGACGGACGGACAGCGAAGTCTTAGTAATAGGGTCCCGTTTTACCCTTTGGGTACGGAACCCTAAAAAAGTAAGAAATACCATCTGGGGGTCACATCAGTTTTGTAGGACTCTCCATACCACATATATATTAATATTATTAATAATAAATAGGAGAACTATGTGCGATAAGGAACAACATACCTGAACTCGTTCTGGTGGGGTATTTCTCTTGGATCAAAAACAGAACATACAACTTTAGTTTTCTTTAATTCTACATATGCCGACCCCTTTGCTTGTGATACCATGTCTGTCCTCGCAACTGAAAGAAAACTTCGCAATTAGCTTAACACTTTTTCATTCAATATTTTTAATCATTCACAATAGTAAACACGTACAAAACATACACATGCTTCGGGCTTCGGATAGAGCGCGCCCATCTTTCCGTGACCCTTTTTCGTTTATTAAATCCTTGTGCAGCTGGTTGTAGGTTTTGAAATAGTCTTTTGTGAAACGTTTGTAGGATACACTGTCTTCTGGGCCGTTAAATCTACGATAGTCAAGAGGCATTTTGATTTATTTTAGGGGTTATAATACAAGTTGTTGACTTGTGACCGTCCGTCACCGAGGTCCGTCCGTCACTTTAAAGCGTTTTGTTATTGCTACTAGCACAACCTAAACGCTTAGATTACTTGACTTTTTTTCCGGCATGTTTAACGCTATAAACAGTACCAACAAAATTAATACTTTTATTCCGATTATATTCATTTCAGTAGGTACTACTATTAAAATCTGGAATATAACCAAATTAGACAATGATTTAGGCCCAGTTGCACCAACCACATTTAACAAACCGATTAACGTCAAACAACACTAAAGTATGAAATTTTCCATGCAATAAAATTTAGCGAACGCTTTAACAGTGACAGATGGTTTGGTACAACCGGCCCTTAGAATATTAGAAAATTATACGATTCTGTGGACTTGCCTTGAAATGGACCTTGCCAAGTGCCACACTGCCAACATCAAAACTGATCTATCTGTCATGTTAATTTAGGAAACGCGATGTGTTCCTGAAAATGTGTGTTTTCATGTGATATCCAGTTATTACTTTTATATTAATAATCAAGTAATGTGACAATAGTATTATCGTTTTAGATTTATAGTATTATTGATCTAACTAGAGGGCTGAAGAGTAGTTTATACTGAAGATAAGGTAAGCAGGCAATCGCCACATTCACTAAATACCGGTGACGTTTCAACGATGTTACTGAAAAAACAGTTCTTTCCTACTGGAAGCAATGTATTAAACTGCTGCTATGATAACTCCTATTATACTAGAACTTATAACTTCAGTATTTGTTCATTTTAGTCATCTCCTTTTCTATGGTAAATTCGTAACAATATCATAACATGTAACACTCCATTATCGTCAACTATCACTATTCTCTAGCCATTTGCCTTGTCTTATGATCAGTGCCTTTTGTAATCTCCATTAATGTAGTTACCAAAACTATTATTATCTTCAAACTATATGAATAAAATAAAATATTGATAGGTCCCTAGTCCCAACATTGATAAG
This sequence comes from Cydia splendana, assembly GCF_910591565.1. Classification (NCBI taxonomy): domain Eukaryota; kingdom Metazoa; phylum Arthropoda; class Insecta; order Lepidoptera; family Tortricidae; genus Cydia; species Cydia splendana. The sequence continues at coordinate 11,999,368 of NC_085979.1, read as the reverse complement.
TAAAAACATAAGTTATATCATAATAAATGTTTTATGTATGTCAATCGTTATCAAACAATGTATTGTACACTGGTATGCGGTGTACTGAATGTTAATTTACGATATGTAAGTCATTTTAAGCACCCTTTGTCAGAACTGACTTTTAACATAATCATAATTTAATAATAATCAATTGAGGAAAATTCTCTATAAACTGCTGCTCATTTAGTTTAAACTGTGAAATGGAATAGGTACAACTTTCAAGGTACTAGTAGATTTTATATAATTATTTAATTAATACATAAATTTTTTTGTTTAACTATGCATTAGTTGTAAGTCCTGGTAGCTCTGTTGGTATTGGTCAGCTGGTATCATAGATGTCTGTCTCGTCCGATGCTATTGATCAGCGGTTGGCATCAAGCGAACCTCTCACTGTGACCCGTGAGCCTCACTGGCTATTTTGTATGTAATATTGACAAACGACAATGTCTGATAAAGTCATAAAAATATTAACAAAGTGAGGCCCGCATCTTACTTCGTTAACTACTATGTGGCCCTTGGCTGCTAAAAGGTTGCCAACTGCGGCCATAGATTATTTGATTTACCCTTTATTTAAAAAATTGCTAGTACTAAAAAAAACACTTCATGTTATCAAGCATTCTGTGTTGCACAATGAACAATTATTGTACTATGTAAACTTGTAAAGACTTGATTTACAGGATTATCTTGTGATAATCTGTCTCATTTGTAAATCGAATGCACATGGAAAGCAAAGTTTCAACAATCATACAGTGTCTTTAAAAAAAAATTCAATGCCGAAAGCCCGTATTTTATGATTTCGTTCCCAGGCCGGACGACCCGACAGTCGTGATCGTGGTACTACTGCTTTATATGACGAAATTGTTGTGGCCTGGCGCGGACTTCTTGTTTGGCTGGGTGGATGAATGAATGTGTTAATGGGTTGGGATAGTATGAGGAAATTTGAAACTATTAAAGATAGAGGAAAACTGTCTCAGTCTAAAATTCATAGCTCATGGGACAGAACAGAGCAACAAAAAAACAATGGTCCAGTAGTTTCAGAGCAAGTTGAGTGGTTTTGACAAAATATAACACATAAGTCTTCATTTAGGTTAGGTTTACATTATGATATGCTATGATATGAAATGATATGATATATAAATGAAAGAAGGAAATCCCTTATCCTAAATGTCATTTCGTAAAAGCAACCATTTTTGATATCAAAATGCTTTAATTGCAGTGATCATCATGGTGCGAAGACGGTCATACATTTTGGGCACCATGGCATTTGCGGTGACGTGGGCGATAGCCACAGGCAGCGATACACAAGGAATATCATCAACCGCTGCCACAGAGGTAAGTTATTCTCCCTGCTGGTTCAGACCAGTTGCTAATGGGTCTACTCATCCAATTTGAATAATATTTTTAAAGGAATATTTTTCTTCTTCCCTCTAAAAAAAATTAGGAAAAATCAAGCAAATGGTTTTGAATGTGATGTTGAGACATTAATGATTTATTTTCCAAAACTCTTATCTTTTTACTAAACCAAAGGTTTGGTTTTGCTCAAGAAACATAATTATTATGCCGAAATCTGCTAAAACCGAAACTTCAGTTGGGCACTACCAGACAGTTCTATTCCATACATCAATATACTGTGTCTAAACCAATTTTATTAATTTAATAAACCATTTTATTGGTACTGTAATATGAATTAGATAAGATTTTATATATTCTTATACCCTTAAACTAGCAATTCTTGTATATTTATATATTTCGGGGATCTCGGGAATGGCTCTAAGGATTTCGATGAAATTTGCTATATGGGGGTTTTCGGGGGCAGAAAATCGATCTAGCTAGGTCTTATCCCTGGGAAAACGCGCATTTTTGAGTTTTTATATGTTATCCGAGCAAAGCTCGGTCTCCCAGATATTAAATGAGTAAAATTAGTTAAGAAATAAAACTGCTTGTGCATCAGTAATAATTTTATACAAACACCACACAAATGTTGACTATGCATGCAGTTTATAGCCGTGACATTGCTTATCAATGCATTTTAACCGTTTTATGGTTTGAGTAATGGTAAGATTATCCACAAGAGTCATATTGCATTGTTAAAGGCTGTATAAATGTGTTATTATCTGACAAAGGTGCTATTTTGTTGGCGCAGCAGGTACTGTCTGATCATGATGATGATTGATAAAAACATAAAAAAACTATCCTACTAAACTAAACCACAGAATAAATAATAGTACTAGGTACAGAAGACTCACTCTCTAACAAAACGCGTCTGTTACGATCAGGACAGATATGGCCGCTAGGTGGCGACAGCGCCACGCGCGGGTTATGGCTAGCCACCAAAATTGGTGTGGAACGGATGTACTTTTAGCTGCCTGTAGCAAAGCGACGAAATCGCGGAGTGAGCCACGCCTGGTTCAGCATTCAAAGCGTGAAAAGGTAACAGACAGACATGCAGTTACTTTCGCATGTATAACATTAGTAGGGATTTTTTGTCGATTTAGTGCTTGGATTATTTTCAAATAAGCCATGGGTATTCGTGAGGTTTTAATTATGGGAGGACTTACTATAGTTTGTCAAAGGACTGTCTCGTTTCAAACAGACAGAGAGAATCATACTATCTTTGTCGTACACTAGTACTAGCACTCAAAAGAAAAAGATGAGTATAGTTTTTTTGTTCTTATTTATTGACAAATTTGGTTTGACCAACTATAGTTACGTTAGGTTCGTTATAAAACTACCAACCTACGACTGTATCTGAGGGTGGTATTCCATCTGTCCAAAATTTTGGTCCAATGTCTGTGCATCTCACTCTCTCACTAAGCAAAACGCGAGACGCATGATACATTGTGCAAAGAAATTGGACAAGTGGAATGCCACCCTCATATTAGTATATAATTATTACGTGTAAGCGCACTCCTGTTAATTAATCTTATCTTTGCATGCGTCACGTTTGTATATACTTACAGGTTCTAATTAGAACACGTGAATCTGAAGATTATCTACATAGTTACTAATTATAGGAGATAGTTAATTATACCTGCCATAGATGGCGCTCGTGGTTAAATGCGCAGGAGTTTTCCCTCAGAGTCAGAGCGCTCTTATTAAGACATGTAGGATTGGCTGCTTATTACATGAGGTAATTACACACAACTTTCATAGATGGCGCTTGTTGTTAAAAGCGCTAGCGCAGTGTTGTGAAAATGTGAATTTTATAAAGTACTAATAATACAATTTTCAATACTCAATACTCAATACATTTATTGCACATAATTTCTGGTTGAAGCAGCAAATTAAAAGCAATAATAATGATTTATTTCTGTTATGAAAAACCAAACGCAGTTTACTTAATTGATGAGTATTATTATTGACGGCACCGACCTTTCTTGGTGTTTTCAAAATTACTAGATTAAGAAATATTTTTCGGACGTATCTTCAAACATGTTCCCAAGAACTTAGCCATCTTTTTATAAACTCCGCAACTCGCACTGTGGTTATTTATGAATAAAAAAAAAAAAACTATTCAACTCGACAAGTGGTGTTGTATAAAGTACCTACGTACCTATGTGTATAGATATCATAGAGTAATATAAGTAAAGGAAGAGTGGTAACATACATCAGTTTTCTTACCAAAACGCGCGTTATTTCGTAGTCGACATCTAACGTCAAGTAGTGGAACTATCAGTACCGCTACTTGACACCAGATGGCACAAGTGTCGCTACTGACGAAAAATGTAGGTACTACCAAAACAATTTACAACTAATATTAGAAGCTGAAGGAGTTGAAAATAGAGTTAACAGTAATCCGGTTATAATATTAGCTGAAAATTGTTGAGCATTAGAATTTTTCTTCGCCGCGACATCTATTCTCGACTAGCTGATATATTCCGCTACTTGACGCTAGATGTCGACTACGAAATAACGCCCGTTTTGGTAAGAAAACTGATGTATGGAGTTACCACTCTTTCTTTACTCATATTACTCTATGATAGATAAAGAGCTGTATTTTCCAGGCAAAAAATAGTTAAGTGTTAGCATTTAAATGTGTGACGAATTACATAGTTACATACGGACACAAAAAGATGAGCCACACGGTTTAGTCCCGCATTACTTGAACAAATAATATGTGCAGGATATGACATCAGCCATTACGAATACCTATTAGACCGGGAGATAGTGACACATTTTACTGGGTCATTTGTACCAGTATGGCGGTTCGTCAGGGGTCTAAGCATGTAATGAAGGAAAGAAAAATGCTATGACCATAGCGCTGGTACCGGCGGCCCAATCGCGTGGGCGTTAGTCGAACGTGTCGGATAAAATACGAGTGTCGAACGATTTGTACCACAAAAATCCTCGTATTATTCGATAGTCCATAAAAAAGAAGTAGGCGGTAGCGTAATGCCATACTTCTCCGGTGTGACTTACAGCCCGCCATACTGAGGCGAACACGTTAATTAAAAAAAAACAATTCAACCATTTCTACCAAGCTAATTTTTGCACAGGTGATCATCGTCGAGCAGCCATTCATGGACATCACCATGCCATACTTTTCGGATGGTTCCAAATGCCCGCCATACCGCCGCAAGGAAGTTAATTTTTTTTTTTTTTGCTAAACGATTTGTACCAGTATTGCATTTAAATTTTTGGAGAGTATTTGATAAAATGTGACCGTTATTATAATTGCCATACTTATAGTAGGGGGATAAAGTGCTGCCATACTTGAAAAACTTATTTAATCGACACGTTTCAAAAATACGACTATGTATACGTAAAATAATTTTTTACAGCATGGCATCATCATATTCTGTTTGTTTGGATACAATTGTACCTAAAAAAATATATTTCAGATTATAACTACGGGGCGGACGAATGTGAGACTTAAGCCAAGACTTAAAACAAAAAACAATGTTTTGACGATTTGTACCAGTATGGCATTTGGATTTTTGGAAATTATATGATGCAATGTGACCATTATTATATTTGCCATACTTCTAATAGGGGGAAAAAGGGGCACCATACTTGAAATTAAAAAAAAATATTGTACACATTTGCCACCTCCTACAGGTATGGCATTATGAGATTTCCATTTATGATCACACAGAAAGTGTTGAAAAAAAAATTCAAGATGGTACAAATCGTTTAGCAATAAAAAAAAAATTAACTCCCTTGCGGCGGTATGGCGGGCATTTGGAACCATCCGAAAAGTATGGCATGGTGATGTCCATGAATGGCTGCTCGACGATGATCACCTGTGCAAAAATTAGCTTGGTACAAATGGTTGAATTGTTTTTTTTTAATTAACGTGTTCGCCTCAGTATGGCGGGCTGTAAGTCACACCGGAGAAGTATGGCATTACGCTACCGCCTACTTCTTTTTTATGGACTATCGAATAATACGAGGATTTTTGTGGTACAAATCGTTCGACACTCGTATTTTATCCGACACGTTCGACTAACGCCCACGCGATTGGGCCGCCGGTACCAGTGCTATGGTCATAGCATTTTCTTTCCTTCATTACATGCTTAGACCCCTGACGAACCGCCATACTGGTACAAATGACCCAGTAAAATGTGTCACTATCTCCCGGTCTATATGTGATAAAAACTCGAGATTGTCTATTTGCCCACTTACAACAAATAAAATGTTACTTTGCTAACCCGCGAAATAATAACGTGCAAGATTAGGTACGTAGAATTAGTGCTAACCCGATCGATACTTACTTGCGTATTTTTGCATGCAATTGGGTACTTTCCTCTATCTATTTAAAGTAAAATATCTGGGAGACCGAGCTTTGCTCGGAAAACATAAAAACTCAAAAATGTACATTTTCCCAAAGATAAGACCTAGCTAGATCGATTTATCGCCCCCGAAAACCCCCATATAGCAAATTTCATCGAAATCGTTAGAGCCGTTTCCGAGATCCCTGAAATATACATATTTAAATAAATATACATATAAGTAAATAAACAAGAATTGCTCGTTTAAAGGTATTAGATTATTTCACACCGTGCACGAAATAAAACACCAGATAATTATAAGACAAACATAGATAGCAGCAGTTATTCTGAAAACCATTTATATTTAATAAATCGGATAGAAATACAAAAAGTAGGCGAATTGACCGTGACATCACTATACTCGATTTCATATAAATTTCATACCGGCAAATCGTTTTGACAGTTCTAAAAAAAGAAGCTGATTTGACTAGTAGGAAAGTACCCCATTAATGTCCTTGTCCTCACTAAAAGCTGAAAATTCACAATCCTTATTCTTATTGCAATTATAGGCATAAGATCCCTTAATGGCTAGATACGAGTGTTGCTGCTAGTAGAGTTAACTCGAAAATAAAATGTCTGTCTTTAAAATACTATAGGTACGAGCATACAAAGAGCAAGACCTTATTACAACAGGCTTATGGTCCACCGATGAACAGTTAACAGGGGCGATGGTACATATGATAAGGCACAGTCAACTGTAAAAATATGGGTGTACAAATCATCTCAAAAATATGTCCCATAACTCATGTCAGTGAATTAAAAACTATGGGACATATTTTTGAGTAAGTTGTCTACACCCATATTTTTACAGTTGACTGTACTAAGAACAGTAGTACCTTAGGTACATTTTATTGTGCTGACATAAGCCTTCATTTATTTCAAGTTGGTACTTCCCCAGCAAGGAAAACCGCAACTCAAATCTATATGTATATTTTTAATTAATGTTGGTAGACCATAAAAAGGTACAATTTAAAAGGTACAAGGTACAAAGGTACATTTTGATTTGCCGGTTTTTTACAAACCATTGTTAATCAGTTGTAAAAACATCTCAAGTATCCCGCAATATCAATCCGAGTCAGAATTTCGCTGGTAATTTGCCACCATGATTGGTTTTTGCCAATAAGTAACATACGAGTATGTACGTATATCTCAACTCTATGGCTTCCAAGCGTGGCGTTCGTAAAATGTTGTTTGCCGCCTATCTGTCCGATTCTAACTTTAAGATACGTCAATTAATAGATCTAGAAACGATATGGATTAGATACGTCAGTGTCAAATGTGACGTATCTTCAAACAAAAACGTCACTTTTGACACTGACATCTATTCCACATCGTTTCTAGATCTTTTAATTGACGTATCTTAAAGTTAGAATCGGGCCGTATTGCGAGCTTTGATATTTGCTGTGTCTCTGTCTGTCATCAAGGACTTAGTTCAGTTTGACCAATTTCCTAAAGAAGAGACGCTTTCCAGATAGATTTTCGTACATTGACTACGATACGCTGAGCGTTAACGATTGGCACGTTGGTTACGTGCTCTGGTAATTAGACTAGTTAGAATCGAGTATTAAATAAAAACGCGCCTCCGTCGAGTTTGTGTGCACTAGAATTGTCTCAGTAATCTCAGTAGCCAAGATTGCTTTGACTTTTCTACAGATATATTTTTTCCTCTCAGTCATTTCCTTCTTATAGAAAATTATAGTATCTACGAAGGATTTCGAAGTTTTTCGAAATAATAATATGAAGAAATGGCGATGAAATATCTATTTACTAGTATTTTCTATGAAACGTTATGAAAGCGCACAGACTTCGCTGGTTCGGTCACCTACTCAGATTGGGAGAGGATCGGGCTGTCAAGAGGGCGTTCTTGGGACGACCGACTGGTAGCCGTCCGGTGGGTCGGCCCAGGTATCGCTGGGAAGACAGTGTGACGTGACAGCCGATCTGCTTCAGCTTCGCGTCAGTAGCTGGCAGGAAGTTGCGCAGGATCGGGACAGCTGGCACGCTCTCGTTTCGGAGGCCAAGATTCTCTTTGGATCGCTGAGCCAAAATAGTTAGTTAGTATTTTCTTAAAACACGGGTATTTACGTTGGAGCTATAGCAGCCAAAGAATACAAAAGGTCCAACGACATTTCTCTTGTTTATGCAAATTAAATCTTATGATTTGTTCCGCTAAGTCCATATTCCTTGTAAATATTTTCATTTTTTCTTGTGTGTCAATCATGATGTCATCATTGTCATCACCGTGATAAGGCACGTGAACATCGTCATGTGTCATTATGTACAATTTCTGTATAACAATCTGAGAAACTTACTGGCTAATGATTTGAGGGCATGCGATTGCTTAATTTGCTGACCGTACAAGCGTAGGTACGTACGGTCTAAATCGTCAAAAAATATATTTATTCATCGAATCTGCTCACAAAATTTCACAAAAAATCTGCTAAGAATTGCGACCCGTAGGGGAGTATTTCCGGACTTACGAAAGCATTTTTGCTTACGCTCGGTCAAAAACATTTTATTCATCGTACAGGCACCTGCAATAATATGGTACACAACGAAGCCCGCAAAAATATCTGACGCGATCTCATTTGTAGAGCGATAAGAGCGTGTCACATTTTTGCGGCCTTCGAAGAGTAACATATTATTGCAGGTGACTGTACCTATGTGTAATTGTGTGAGCAACCGCGACAACTGACAACAAAAGACGGAAGTTATAATTATTAGTTAGACTATACAAATTGGTCACAAACAGTGATGTATTCGGGTTATCGGTCATCGACCTCTCTATCGTAATTACCTTCGTGAACGAATGACCTCGATTCGATAGAAAAATTGCAGTTAATGTAATCATTCGATTGAATGCAATAGACAGGTCTAAGGTCATCATTAGGTACAGTCAGCAGCAGAAGTTGCTAGGCGGGTGAGGTGTTCAAAATTACCTTGACACGCTCTTATTCTCTTTAGAATAAAGTCGCGTCAAGATCATTTTGAACACCCTGGCACGCTTAGCAACTTCTGCTGCTGCCTGTACTAGAGTATTTATCTAGCGTGCAGTAGCTATTTCGGATTCATGGGTACAGTCGCCGTCAGATATATCGGAGCGGCCGAGGTGCTCACAAATATCTGAACACGCCTCTATTTTCATGGCGTTAGAGTGCGTGTTCAGATATTTTTGAGCACCTCGGCGGCATCGATATATTTGATGGCGCCATTGGCGCCTGTACCATTGTTCATACTTAATTCAACTCGTAAAACCTTATTTTATTGCTTTGACTTAAGTTTCATGGGATTTTGGTATTAAGAGGCGTAAAGCCTCGAAATAAGAGAGGAAGATAGTTAATTCAAGTTGACAACGTTATAATAAAAACTTGTCAGGCTTTTAGACATCGGTTCTGGTCAGAATTACGGGAGAATTATCGTGCAACACGCGGACTGATGGTCTGGACTGGACTGATGAAAAAGTTTTTTGATAATATTCGTCAGTCCGTTTTGAACGACAGAAAACTGATAGGAGACTGATCGTCGTCTTTGTGTCATTCTCGCGTCAGTCACCGTCCATGCAACAATGCAATGATGGACGGAACTGATGCCAGAATTAGCGTGTAACCGATGTCTGTGTCGTAATTTTATCAGTCTGTTGTCAGTCTGGACTGATCGTCTAACCGTGTCCATTTTCCATCATTCTGGCATCAGTCAAAACTCGAATGGAATGATGGACGGACGTGAAGCCAGAATTAGCGTGTAACCGATGTCTTAGACTTCGCCAAACTTTTAAATAAGGAACTGAAGTAACCTTAGATTTAGAAAGTAACTTTAAGAACTGTCACATATCCTGTCAATTTTTGAATTAAAATGTTTGGCCTCTGCTAATCCATATAGTAGTTTAGTTATGACATATATATACAGGATGATTCAGGAGACGTGAGCAGGACTAATACTGCGCATTTCGTAAATTATAAGCAACACTTTCGTATCAATATTAGTGAGGTTAACGTTAATTTTCTAGTCGTGTTGAAAAAAAAAGTTATTAATTTATTTACGACATGCGTGGTCACCCTAAAATTAGAATACTAAACTACCGATATTCTGTGTCAAATTGAATGTCATCCCTGTCATCGCGGTCTGGTTACCTTTGAAAACTCGTATCTCACTCAAGTTTGACAGTTTATTTTCTTCGTAATCAAAAAGTTAAAGAGGTTTTATGCTTATTAATTAGGTCTTGTAGGGTGACCATGATTGTAGAGGATTAAATTTGTCCTCACCAAAAAGTAAAAAAATAGTAAAAAGTGTGGTTGTTTCACCTAAATACGACGGTGATCGATCAATTATCAGTTACAGAGTGTGCAGGATTAGTCCTGCTCACGTCTCATGAATCATCCTGTATATATATTTAATGCCGTTTCACCGCGAATCCGCACTTTTGATTGCTTAATCGATACCGCACAAGGTCGGCCTTGGTGAAATTTGCCCGCACGCCTAAAGATAGCATCGCGTACCATCGCCAACAGATATATATATATCGGAGCGGCCGACGTGCTCAAAAATATCTGAACGCGCGTATCTAACGCCTTGACAGTAGAGGCGTGTTGGGATATGTGTGAGCACCTCGTCCGCTCCGATATACCTGATGGCGACTGTCCCATCGTCACTATTCACTGACAAGATATAAACCTTATTGTTAAGATATAAGGTGTATCGGTGGTTAGCTTTTATTGTTGGTACCATCGCTAGACAAATAGAAGGTTGATAAACACTGCCATTCCAGATGCTAGACTACGACCACATAATAAATAATAGTACTAGGTACAGAAGATTCACTCTCTAACAAAACGCGTCTGTTACGATCAGGACAGATATGGCCGCTAGGTGGCGACAGCGCCACGCGCGGCTTATGGCTAGCCACCAAAATTGGTGTGGAACGGATGTACTTTTAGCTACCTGTAGCAAAGCGACGAAATCGCGGAGTTAGCCACGCCTGCTACGACTACGCTAGAGAAACGATATTGACCCTTAAAACCTAAAGACTTCGCGGCCTTCATCCTCACATCCTTGAATCGGAATGACACTGCGTTGTTTCAGTGGAATTTCGTTCCGCAAATAATCCGGCTGTACATTGAATTATTTCTTCTTCTAAGTCGGTCCCTCACTGCTGAGGATCGTGACTCCGCATACTAATTTTCCTTATGGTAGCTCTCCCCTTCTCCCTCCTGTCGGTTGCTGTGTGGAAAGCGTTGCTTAGCGTGATGTCCATCTGGGCGGATATTTGGTCACACCATCTCGTTGGACTTGGTCCTCTAGGCCGGCTGCGGTCCACTTTTCCCATCACCACAAGTCTCTCCAAGTTGTCAGGGTCTCAGCGTGCTATGTGACCGAAGTATTTCAGTACTCGTTGAAGATAGATGGTGGATAGTTTGGGTTCCTGTTCCAATTTGAGCTGCGCTAATATGGATAAGTACATTAGTGCGGCGTGCCATCCAGGGTATTCAGAGCATGCGCCGCCAGGCCGCCACACCCACATCTCAAAGGCATCGACTTTTTTCCGGAGATCCGCTTTCAGTGTCCAGGTTTCCGCTCCGTAGAGAAATATCGGAAAGACAAGGGTCCTTAACTATTCTGACTTTGTTTTTTTTAGAATATTCCTGTCTGTCCATACCGGTTCTTCGCCTGATTTCGGCCTCAGATCCGCCCGTTGCTCAGAACAATTGAATAAATTGAATTATTTAACGAGACGATGTTTTCTTAAGAATCATTGGTGCAAGCAAGCACAGCACGCCCTTTAGAGTTCGTCAAAGCCTGGCCTTGTGGTCAGGGCGTTAGCCGCGTACGTTTAAGACGCAAGTTCGGTCACATTTTTTAGTAGTTGCATCTATTATCAGTTTTGAATCAAAATGTCACGTTACCCTGGTTAGTCAGAGTACGTTACTCGCTTTCTCCCGTGCAACCTTTCTATAACACACAGCAAGGACATGTTTACAAACATTACGCAGGACTGTTATACAATAACACATAAATAGTGACATACTGAACCAGCAGGAGAACTCTAAACACCCACAGTTACTACGATTTGTGCGGTCTATTTATACTGGTTAGTTAGGAATGTTTTGTAAATTAGGTAGTTGTTAGTTGCGTGCGTATTAATTAGGTAAATTCTTGCGTTTTCACTTCCCTATGTTTTAGTTATGGTACCTATAACTGTAGTGGGTCAAAGTACCTATATTAATAGTCCCGTTAAATTCTTATTTATAAAGCAAATATTACAACAGTTGAATGGACTAAAAACTAAAATAAATTGTCCTATGGGCAAAATTGTCTCTTTTGAGTAGGTAGAGTTTGCAATTGGCATCTTAGCTATTCTAGTTTATTCTTAAATTTATTGACAATAAGCAAGTGACGATCCTGAACCTAACTGATAATTAAAAACTAACAAGTAATTGATACCTAGGTATGTCTGGCTAAAATCTAAATTTCTAAATGATGCACCTAATCAAACTTAATATAAAACGCACAAAACATAAAATTATACCTAACAAACTTTATCGCACAAATCAGTTGCGTACTTGACAGGTTTCCGCACAACAATCTATACTAAGAATACGTAAGTAAGGGACATTTTCTTCCTGTATATGTATAAAAATACATAATTTATACATATTATGTTATTTAATATTAATAAAACTGTTTGTGACAATTGTGACGTTTACATTACTTTCGCAAATTGTATCCACCTATTCGTGTGGAAATATCATTGGAGACGAGTCGTTTTGACCTTCCATGCTGATAAGATAAGAGTGAAATGTATGTCTTGCACTTAACTAAGTCCCTTAACCTAGTAAAACACATCCAGTACTGTCAGTGCCGATGTTAATAAGTATACAATATGTATGATACAACGACCCATAGTTCGTTTTTTTTAGCATTAGAAAGAAGGTAAGCGATCTTGACATGTCTTCATATTAAAAATCACTTTTGAAAAATAAGTCACAGTAAATATGTTAGAATTATAAATCTTAACCAATCTTTTACATTATTTTGCTTTCAAAACTATTTTTTTAAAGCGTTTTTCAATAATAAGACACGTCAAGATTGTTTACCTTTTTTCTAATGCTAAAAAACGAAGTTTAGAATAACTGTAGAAGTCTGGTTATAGCTCAAAGAGATGAGCGTTAAAAACCTAACCTAGATAGCATTTTATAAAGTTCTGTAACCTGAAATCGCTTTATACCTCTCTTTCTAACTAACATATTTGTTAGAAAAACACACATAGGGACAGTTTACAGCCTTTTATAAAATTACCCTGGTCTTTGCTATCTTAGCCGGGAAAAAAGTCACTGGTAATATATGCACTGGACCAGTCATTAAATCCTACATGTGCAAACCAAGCTATCAGTCGCTCTTTTTAAAGTTTTCCACCTGTACCTAGCTAAATAACACAAGTTTTCCTACGAAACTACACTCTTAGTGTCAGTCCACGCACTAACGCGGCGCGCGCGTGTCGTGCACCTAAAAATATAATAAACACTATCTGATCTTGAAAATGATAATGATAAAGTTATAGTTAGTATGATAGCAGACGCTTTCATAAGTCAGTGTTTTGTTTTCTCGCGGCCAGTGCGGTTGACAGTTGGAATAGTGAAGTGATTTGAAAATGGAGCTAAATACGACAGAATTTGATTGGTTCAGCACAACTGTGGTGCCTGAGAGTGTACCGGTGACAGAGAGTCCTGATATATCGACATGGCTGACGAATATATTTTTGCAGGTGTGTTGTAAAACAATAGATTAGGTTGTGTACCAACCTATATGTTTGTTTAAACAAAAGCTTTACGCGAACTGTGAAATTATATTAGACTCAATGTTCTTAGTGTGATATTTTGTGTTCTAAAGAACACTGGTCAATACACTTTAGCTGTATGTATACAAAAGCAAAAGTTTTATCCAAAAATCATAATTAGGATTATTGTGTATTAGTGTTTAACCAAATAACCATTTAGTGTTATGGAATATGTTTCATAGCTATCGCAGAATTTCACCATTTTGTAGAGCAAGTTAAACCACCGAGATTTACAGATATTTTATATAGGTACCTATTTCTTGGATTGTTCATATAAACTTATTAATAACCTCTGGCCTATTCGTTGACCTCTTGAAACCTAATACATAAATAACATTCGTTTTCAGTAATAAAAATGGTAAAATGAAATTCCGTGATAAATAGTAGTTTATGTGACTGCTACATAATAAAAGGCATTAAAATACGAGTGTGGGTTTATGAAACGAATGAAATGAGTTTCATAATAGTATCACACGAGTGTTTTAATGCCTAATTATGTACAGTTACATACACTGCTTTATCTACACACATATTATAAACTTTCTATGATATATTCACTAACCTCATATTACAGCCGACATTGGGGCACTTTCCTCTCTGGCGGAACTCGCGGATATGAGCTGGCGTCTCCGAAATATCTTTATCGTACATTTTACACGAAACTTTTGTTATAGTTACTTCAAAAACAATAAAACAAATTATTTTTTACTTACAAACTAATTAAAAGATAAACTGTACGTCAAATGGCGGCAAATGAAAACTTTTTCACACATGTCACGCATCCGTAGTTTTTTTTTTAATTCAAAGACAAACTAGAGTCGGGGTCGATTACCATATCGTCCGATACCAACTTACAAGCGAGATTTGTCAATATTGTATGCAATTGTCATTTGATTTCGAATAAAACGTCATCTCGACTGATATTAGAATAGGGGTCAAATCAAATTGCTTTTTTTTTCAGAGATGTTCGAAATTTGAATGTCATTACCAAATCGATTTTCATATAGTAATGAAGCTATTACCACATTTTCACAGATAAGAAATTTGCTGTAACAAAACAGTTTATCGTAATGTGGGCCATTATTTACGGATTTTGAAGGCATCATAGAGAGTTTATGATATGTGTGTAGATAAAAAAGTTTATAGTACTTAACTCTTCGACAAAACGAAATAACCCCTTTTCTTATCCTTGTAAACTATCATCAGTTTATAACCTGAAACCACTTTAAACATGAATTAAGTATAATTATAATGAGATCACCGTGTTTGAAGTGGTTAAGACTTGTGTTATCTTTCTGGGTTTAAAAACACTCATTGTTAACAACACTGGAAGTATACCGTAATAGTAATAATTCGTTTTGCCCCACTTATTCAATATCAATTTGAAATAACTGCAATAACTTTTGTTATTAGGTACAAATGCAAAGTTTATGTAGCGCGCTAAAATAAACCAAAACGAAACGAAGTCTATTTTTGCCCACTTCTAGTTATTGATTTTTACAAAAGAAGAATCGACTTTACAAAGCGATTTAAAGTGCCATTAGTTTGTGGTCTTCATTAGCATTTTCATGTCACCAAATGTCAGTTTTTATCGAGTAAATATACAAATAATACTAGAATAATTATAGGGTGTTGTGTCTAGGTATAATTTCACAATCCTGACTTAATGAAAAGATGAGAAAATATGATGCTTTAAAAGAAAAAATAAATAAATTCAAGGGGAAAATACATAAAAAATCCCCACGATCTTCCTCTTTTTTTAAATCAGTCAGTGAAACAGTAGGTGTAAGCTATAGGCACTTGAATAACTTTTCAATAAGTTGATAATATTGATTTCGTGATTTGATGCGGCTTCGATCCGCTTTCCGCTTCGTTTTTACTTGGGGTTCCGTATTAGTTTTATTTATACTCCACCACAGAATAAATAATAGTACTAGGTACAGAAGACTCACTCTCTAATAAAGCGCGTCTGTTACGATTAGGACAGATATGGCCGCTAGGTGGCGACAGCGCCACGCGCGGCTTATGGCTAAGCCACCAAAATTGGTGTGTGGAACGGATGTACTTTTAGCTACCTGTAGCAAAGCGACGCAATGGCGGAGTGAGCCACGTCTGACTCCACTTACAGGAGGTTGGTACAGCAGGAGCCACAAAACAAAGAAGTAATAGAAGTGAAACGTACATCTATAGCGTGTGGCATGATTAAGCCTTATTGTACTTAGTTTCACCACAGACTATTGTCAGTCGTGTGTCAATTCAGTATGGCGCTTTTGAGATGTCAGATGTGAAAACGATTCCAGGATAAATTAGAAATAATTACAAATATGCCGCGCTGCTCCATTTTGGAGTGTAAAAACGCTAGCCGAACAATAAATGTTAGATATGGAGGCATTTCATATCATCGGTAAGTATTATTTCAAGTAATATTACAATATTTTTTACTTTTTCGGTTTCCGCAAGGATTTTTTGATTGTTTAGTGCAAAAATCAAATTTATGTAAATGAGATAAGGTTGATATCTACTTAGCGTCAAAGTCATGTACGGGTGCGCTATTCAGCCACAGTGCGAGGACCATATCAAAAATGTTATCGATGTCGATGTTCGTATTATCATGCCGCGATCAGAAAGGGATTAGAAATAACAGATTTCCATACACTTACGTCAAAATCAATATGGATTGACAGCTATCTCAATCCCTTTCTAATCGCGATTCAGTAATATAAATACACAGTTCGATTTTTTTTATGTTCATACATGTTCTTAATAATTTATTTTTGTTTTGCCTCTGGATGATCATATCGTTAAAGTCGTCGCTTATGCACATTTTATATTATGTACAAAATATGTTCTTACTCGTACATATTTATTGCTATTCAATGGATTATTTGATTTAAAGTTTTTCTTATAGTATTGCATCCATGGATACATATTTGTCAATTTTGTATATTAAATACGAGTAGGTAAGGTGTCAGTTTTAAGCTGTCACATAATTTTACTGCCGGGTATTTGCTGGCCAGTCTAAAGCTCGCTCCACACTCTTGGACAAATCTTAAAGCGGTCTTCACATTCGACCTTAGTATTTGACGTATCTCATTGTTCGAATACGGCTGTAAAGCCTCCTCTCGGAGTTGGACGGTCAGATGACAGTCTCTTTTGTACAAAAGAGTGCATAAGCCAATTCTTGTGATAAGTTTCCAAGCAGACCCCAGGCTCCGTGCCTGACGCGGGCCGGCTCACGGGCCGTGGCAAATAGCCGGAAGAAGGAAGATGATGGTTGCGCGACATGTAGCACGTAACTGAGGACGCGGACATCACGCGGGGTGTGCTAAGGAGTAACAGTTTTTATTATATACTCGCTTACAGTTATATGCGTGGTTGGTGGCTTGATTACTTTCAATACGAGCATTTTTTTATTAAAAAGTAAGTAGGTACCTAATCGTCGCCAGAAAATATAGTAATACATATGTATAAAAAACCTGAGTAGTTTACGTGTACACTAATCTTTAATAAGCGTTTATCGATATCACACCGAATCATGCACATCCCTATCGCATGTGTCAACCTCATAATCGAATATTTTATCCTATCGCATTCACTCTTGGAAAAGCCATGCAAGTGTAAAAGCAATAGAGCATAAATGTCAATATACAAAAATAAAAATCGTAGGGGGTCATCCAGTAATTACGTCACACGTTTAGGGGGAGGGAGGGGTCAAGAAAATGTGACATGTTGTGACATGGGGGAGGGGCGAGTCACAAACATTGTGACGTCACTTTAACTTCATCAGTAACCGAAAATTAATTTATATGTTTTTATTCGCTGTACAGTTAAATAATGAGTTTTTGGAAGTAATTTTCGTTCCTAATTGGTTTTGTGTTATAAAATTACTAATATTTCTTTTACCAAAATATTTTTTCATTAAAAAAAATAATGCCAAGTTACTATTACCGATAACGTTGAAAACAAAATTGCCTAAAATGTGACGTCACACCAGGTGGGGAGGGATTTGCAAATTGTGACCAAGTGTGACAAGGAGGGGGGGAGGGGTAAAAAACTTAGAAATTCGTGTGACGTAATTAATGGATGATCCCTAGTGCATTTTCGACATAATTTTCTTTGCTGTAAAGTTCAAATTATTGAGATGGGCGAGGGCTCATAATCCTTTTCGAAATAAGAAAAATATGGCCAATTTTTGTGACAGCGTTTTGGCGACATAGGTTTCCATACTAATCCAGGTACATGCCGTTTCCCGTCAGAGCGCGGCGCGCTCATTCTTTCTTCCGTGAGCAGGAGCGAAGCTCTTCCTTTCTATCTGCCCGATTCGAACTTTAAGATACGTCAATTAATAGATCTAGAAACGATATGGATTAGATGGGTCAGTGTCAAAAGTGACGTTTTTGTTTAAAGAAACGTCACATTTGACACTGAATCCATATCGTTTCTAGATCTATTAATTGAAGTATCTTAAAGTTCGAATCAGGCCGTATGTCTGAGCAATGCACGTATTAGGTACTTATACAAATTCGAGAGTTCATGCCCTACGACGCTTTTCCCAGCAATAAATTTTATATGACAATCTTCACCACATTGATCTTAAATAGAAAAGGCACAGGTGGGCTTTGCTTACTGGAATTCTGACCAGTGCCAACCCAGTTATCAAAATGTCAGAATTAACAATTTTATTGCCAACAGAAGTGTGGGATAGAACATGGAACCCATCACAAAAGCAATTAGTCACAAGCTCACTTTTACTACTGGCGTGGCGGTTCAAGGGAGTGTACGTAAAAATAGGGTAATCAATCAAATGTTTAGCCCTGAAAAGGTAATAGTCAGAAAATTAGGCAAGGAATTTGATTCAAACATCAAACATCAACATTTATTCAGCAAATAGGCCACAAGGGCACTTTTACACGTCAACATTGAATTTACATACAAGCAAAAATAATAACAATACATCAACAATTTTATAAAATACAACTAACAATTCAAACTAACGTATTACATACTTAGAGATGTATATGGTCTCTTAATGTCGAAATTTCCGTGGCACTTCCTATATTGTCACAATAACATGAGATCCCTAGCGGTTTTCTCTGTGTTTCTGTGACAGTTAAATCAAAGTCTTTGACTGTACATAATATAGTATAGAAGTAGTACTGTTATGAATGAATTTTTCATAAAGTGGCCATACAATTTTGTGGCTAGGTGTACAGTAAGTGCCCCAAATTAGTACCACGTCGTCATACTAGCTGTATAGAAAAGTTGATGCTTGATGATGCTAAGGCTCGGCTAATGGCCTACCACATAATCAGATATATCGGAGCGGCCAAGGCGCTCACAAATATCTGAACACGTGCATGTTCAGATATTTTTGAGCACCTTAGCCGCTCCGATTTTACCCTTGTGACTTGAACTATTTACTACTACATATTTACAAAATATATTATTTACTACTTGGAGTCTTGGACTATTTTGGCACATTGACGTTATTACCTAAAATAAAAATTGGCAATCATTCACCTCTTCCGCTGGCGTATGTAAAATAAAAATAGATCGGTTAGTAAATAACGCGTCTTTATTTTGGTCCCTGTGGCACTTACCATCGCTTTGATCGTTTCGGGTTTCGTAGTCATTGACTACATTTAGCAGGATATCTGGGCTATAACCGCGAAATCCGCGTTTCGGTTGAAGAAATGTCAGTTCTAGACTAATCCAGATCCAATTCATATCCTATTATTAAAATTAGAATACGCCCGAAATTCTATCCAAATGAAACTAAAAAAAAACAACGGGTTGCACTCCGGGAGTGCCGGCAGAAGTGAAAAGTCAATGACATTGTAACAGTTTTTCGATCAGGTCACGTGTCCGTCTTACGAAGCGTCTTACGTCTTACGCTGTCGCGAGTTTAACATTTTTTCCCCATCACAAAAAGTGCACAGCGCCGCTAAAGAAGTTTTCACTTCAAAATACTACAATAAATTAAACGTTTTTCTTGTTTATGAATCGCGTACTAGATTAAACAGTATAGTGCGTAAAGTAGTAGTAGTTCGCAAGGATGCAATTAAGTCGCATAAGGTTGTGTGCTCGTTTCGCGCGCATTAGCATTCGGCGGCCGCCGTACACTCGGCTAAAATAAAGGTCAGCGTGTTTACAAAACGTTACATTACATAAAAATTAAGTACAAATCTAAATTTTTTTATAATGGTTGTTTGCCAACATTTTCAATTCGCATTAACTTT
The DNA here is from genome assembly GCF_910591565.1 of Cydia splendana. Taxonomy (NCBI): domain Eukaryota; kingdom Metazoa; phylum Arthropoda; class Insecta; order Lepidoptera; family Tortricidae; genus Cydia; species Cydia splendana. The sequence continues at coordinate 11,979,506 of NC_085979.1, read as the reverse complement.
CGGCCAACACTGATTGTGTGAGCGTTTCTTTTATTTTTTGCCATTTTTATATGTTGTGACCTTTTTTGCCACTTTTGTGTTATTTATAGTCAGGATCGCGAGCCCTTTTCATCATTATAGGAGAAAAAAAGTGTCCTAAAATTTCCATACATTTTTCAAACTTTCCTTTTTGTTACCGCCATACAAAGTATATGGGGAAGGGGTAACACAATAGTAAAAAAACTCTGGGACATTTTCTTATCCCATTAGGATCGAAAGAGCTCGTGATTCTGAGTAGAAATTACACAAAAGTGGCAAAAAAGGTCACAATATATAAAAATGGCAAAAAATAACAGAAACGCTCGTGTAATGCTCTTCCATGTAATTCCTTGCAACTAGTGGCTCTGAAGCTGTAGACCTCGCGACCCCCATGGCTCTGGCATTAGTCATAGACATAGTCATAGTATTTATTCAGGAACAATACAGGATTGTGTTTGAAAATACATTGGAAAACGTCCAAAAAACTTGTTGACAAAAATTCTGTGTAATTATCGAACCTATTCACAAAATTTCCCACAAGGTTAAGAAGTGCGACCTTTAGAGGAGAGCATCCAGACATACGAAAACATTTTTGCTTTTGCTGAAACGGAGACCTTCGCTTCGCTCGGTCAAAAACTTAAACTATAAAGTCAAAACAAACTATCATTTATCATTTGCAAAATAAATATCACTTAAGGGGACACGATAAGGGGTTGTGCACAAATCACGCGAGGTTCGATACGAAATATCACCAAGGGGAGGCGGGGTCAAAAAGTAGCCGAAAACACCTCGCGTGATTTGTGCACAACCCCTTAAGGGGCCCACTGATTAACAGTCCGCCGGACGGTATCGGCCTGTCAGTTGTTCGGAACTGTCAAAATTTTGTTCTAACTGACAGGCCGATACCGTCCGGCGGACTGTTAATCAGTGGGCCCCTTTATCGTTTAACAACGAAAAATTATAAAAGTTGAGTTAAATGATTCTTACTCAGCGTGATGTCACGAAATAAGCCACAAGACGCTGATTTTCAGTGACGCCCATGTCCCCAAGGTGCCCATTCAATAAGACATTTATTTAAAAGAAACATGTTGCAAAGTATGGAAGAACCAATAAAGCACAATTGACAAGTACTTATAAGAGGAAACAAAATAAGTGTTTGCAAATCATTATTAGGAATTAACAAACATAATTACTGAAAGCTTTTACCTGAGGATTTTCCCGTAATAACCTCCTCCCACAAAGCCGCTCAAAGATATCTAGCCTACTAGTACATCAGCCGCGTCATAAAAGTGAATCGAATTGGCACTTCATTCAGGTAGATTTGACGCTACTACGATACACACACCACATGTTTACGTCCACGTGTCAGCAGCATAGGGCAAGCCGTGAAGCTCGGGACTAATATGGCGAAAAATCTAAAAAAAAAGAAAAAGTAACCGCCTAAAATGTATTTAAAAATTCTGAAAAAAATACATCGGCTTTTCAGTGGTACATTTTACATTAAATGGGTGCCCCGTAAAAAATATAACTTCGACGAAATAAGGACCACCTTAGTAACCATGGCAACGAGTGACACAATAAAAAGTTGATTCACCCAGGTGACAGGTGTCACACCGTGTGACAGGTGGGTGAATCAACTTTTTATTGTCACACGATCTAGAATACATGGATGTACCTTTTGATTATCATATCACGTAGCCAGTTCAATTTCGCCCACTTGTAGAGATCCTATTGAGATTAGGTGTATATGATATATGTGACGTTACTATCGACATTTTCAAAAGGTACTCTTTCGTTATCAGATGGCACTTTCACGGTACACACGTTGTATAATTAGGGTCGCCAATGTCGCCATACTTCAGGATTTCCCCTGACATGTCAGGATTTTTGGTCCTTTGTCAGGATGGTTGGTCCTTTGTCAGGATGGTTCGTGCTTTGTCAGTATTTTTGGTCCTTTGTCAGGATTTTTGGTCCTTTGTCAGGATTGCGAGGGACTTGGCGAGAGTCAGGGTTTTTTTAGAAACCTCAACTAACTACTAAAAGTTAGGGCCGGTACAGACGAACTGCAACCCGATTGCAACTTGTATACACATTGCAGTCGGGTTGCAGTCCGTCTGTATCGGCCCTTAGTTAAACGTTTGGGTCCACATTTCAACAAAAATCACTGTCCAGGAAATATTAGAATATTGGAAATAATTCTTTTTTGTTACCTATAGGATGCTTTGTATTTTCTCGCTTAGGAAACAGAGGGAAAATGACACCTACCCAACACCACCACCACCACGTGGGTACATACAAAACATGACGAAATAAAATACGTTGAAATCCTTTCCTTTACAACAAGTGACATTTTTTATCGTTCGTTGCACCTATTTTGCAATTCTACATTACTGTAATCAAGAAATTTACAAGTGCAATCGATATTGTGTCGTTCAATCCTTCATTTTAACGGCCTTCTGGACTTGTGGGTATTGCCAGTGCAGTGTCGGGCCCGTGCCCAGGGCCCCCATCCTCAGCAGGGGGCCCCGAAGGACAGACAGTATCAGTATATTTGATTACTTATAATAAATAGAAGATCATAGTAGAAAAATGTTAGTTTAATTCGTTTTCTTTGCTTTCCAAAAGGGCCCCAAATTCTTATGTGCCCAAGGGCCCCAGCATAGTTTAAGACGGCCCTGGGTATTGTCCCAGCCTACGAAGCAGGAGGCCCCGGGTTCGAGTCCTGGTAAGGGCATTTATTTGTGTTTTTTATGTCTATCAGTATCTAAGTAACGGAAATGTTATTTAAACATATAAATATTAAATAATATAGTATATAGATAACGACAACTTTGTTACAATTCCTTTTGTAACACTTGTATTGAGGGTTCATTCGAATAATAAGATAGAGCACATTCGTAATGAAATAACTTTATAAATGATATTGGCAATGGTTAATATGAAACAATGTTCGTTACTTACTAAATAAATTTATTATTTATGTTTTTTTGGGTCAAGATTTGACCTACCTTACAAGATAAGTTCAAGATTTGGAGCTGTATTTATTTAACCACTTCCTGACGTGCAATTGGGGTCATATGTTGAATGATTTCGAGCTGATCTGATGATGAACTGAAGGTGATAGAAACAACACAACCTCATAGTTTGTAAAGAGTCTTGATGTGTAGGGGATTAATATTAAAAGTAAATTAGTCGGCTATAAAATAGATAAAAGCATGTCAAAAATTATATTTTTGGCTAATAAAGTAATAACTTTGTAACTCTGGCTAGGCATAGAGAAAAAAGTACATAGAGTGCTCACTCCATATATCAGTTTTGGTACCAAAACGGCTATTATTTTCGTAGTCCACATCTAGCATCGAGTAGCGGAATTATCAGTACTGCTACTTGACAATACCTAGATGTTGAAGCGAACGAAAAGTCTAAAGCTCAACAATTTTCAGCTAATATAACCGGATTAACCGGAACTCTATTTTCACCTCCTTCTGCTCCTAATATTAGTTGTAAATTGTTGTTTAATACAAGTTTCGTGAGTCGCCACACGAGAGACATCTAGTATCGAGTAGCGGTACTGATAATTCCGCTACTCGATGCTAGATGTCGAAAATAATAGTCGTTTTAGTACCTAAAGTGATGTATGGAGTGAGCACTCTATTCTTACTATATTTCTCTATGCTCTAGGTATTTCATGCCGATCCTCGTCATATTCGAAAAGTATTTGTATATGTAATACATCACTGTCAAATTTCATAAATCATTTTTAAGGTACTACTTAGGATTGACTAAAAACCGGGCAAGTGCGAGTCTGACTCGCGCACGAAGGGTTCCGTACCATAATGCAAAAAACGGCAAAAAAAACCGGTCACCCATCCAAGTACTGACCCCGCCCGACGTTGCTTAACTTCGGTCAAAAATCACGTTTGTTGTATGGGAGCCCCACTTAAATCTTTATTTTATTCTGTTTTTAGTATTTGTTGTTATAGCGGCAACAGAAATACATCATTTGTGAAAATTTCAACTGTCTAGCTATCACGGTTCGTGAGATACAGCCTGGTGACAGACGGACGGACGGACGGACGGACAGCGGAGTCTTAGTAATAGGGTCCCGTTTTACCCTTTGGGTACGGAACCCTAAAAACCACGTCCAAACATGAGAAGTGTGCCCCTAAGTAGTTGATCCCATTCCCATGGATGTAAATTCGCACGTCGCTCCGGTGTGCGAGCGGGACATAGCATACGTGCATAGCTCTGTCACGCTGATACACCGCGTAAATCCTCACTTCATTCGGTCGGAAAGTACCAAAAGTAAATAAAGGAAAAAAGTAATAAATAACACAACGACCTTGGTTACACGACCTCAACACGCGCTTATGAATAATCTCACATTAAATATTTGCTGTACTATACTTGAATTCATTATATGTAAATACCTACAGAGTTGCACACAATGTAGTATTAGTTGCATTAAGTATGTTCTGTATATGTTTATTTTTCCTGATTGTAGAAATAGCCTTATATCCTACTTTTTATTGTCAGGATCAAATGTTTCTATTTTAAGGAATAGAAAATTTAGAAAGTGTCAATATTTCAAAAGCGTTTAACGTAACGTTCTTTAACCTAATTATATACAAAACTGGCCAAGTGCGAGTCTGACTCACATCTTAAGGGTTCCGTATTTGCAACACACAACAACAACAACAACACCACAACAACAACAACAACAGTTCAACAGTTTCCCTTAAAATCGATTCACACTTGACCCTTCTTATAGGTTTTCCTGTAATACATAAAATATATTACTAATTGGACTACTTTTAAAAGTTTATATGTAACACTGACCAAGAAACAAGTAACTTTATCGCCAAAAGGCAAGCCCTGATTGGTTGACTTCTCGTTAGTACTGCGCTATTGCCCAATCGCATGCCTTTACATTTTCGCTGTGCCACAGATAACTCACAAAATACTTTTAATAGATACGCCTTTCAAACAACATTTTAAAAGTTAATATCACTGACTGTACCAAGTAACTTTATCGGCAAAGGGCAAGCCCTGATTGGTTGACTTCTCGTTACTACGGTATTGCCCAATCGCATGGCCTTAACTTGTCACATGTGCCACAGAATAACTCACAATATACCAGGGATCGGAACCGGTATTTTTTAAAAACCCCGAAATAGCACAATATTTATAATTATTTTATGCTCTTTACGTAGGACTGAATCATGTATTTAGGTAACGACTTTGTATTATTAGGTTGTTCCTTTAAAAATGAAATAATATACCAAAGAACGAAAAGAACGTAATAATACCGGTATTTTTGTATGGAGCAAATACCGGTTTCCGACCCCTGCAATATACATTTAATATCGCCGCTATACTTACTCAACCTCGTATCTGCAACACTCATTTGATGACAAAAACACCCGTATTCCGAATGAAAGAAAAGCGACATTTCCCCCAAATGATTGTTGCAGATATGAGGTTGAGTAAGTATAGCGACGATATGTAGACACGATACGCCTCTCGATCAAAAATTTAAAAATGTGAGTGGTCCTTTCATTAAATATTACATGCCATCACACATTTATTTTTATGTACCCATAACACAAGCCTTATTGAGCTTCCTGGGGGGCTAGGTCGATCTGTGGAAATCGTGTAAAAGTCTAAAAGTCTGGCGTATCTGTTCTACTTACGAGTAGTGTCATAGAGTAATATAAGTAAAGAAAGAGTGGTAACTCCATACATCAGTTTTCTTACCAAAACGCGCGTTATTTCGTAGTCGACATCTAGCGTCAAGTAGTGGAACTATCAGTACCCCTACTTGACACGATGTCACAAGTGTAGCTACTGACGAAAAATTTACTACTAAAACAATTTACAACTAATATTATAAGCAGAAGGGGTTGAAAATAGACTTCCAGTTAATCCGGTTATAATATTAGCTGAAAATTGTTGATCATTAGAGTTTTCGTTCGCCGAGATATTTACGAGTATTGTTAACTAGCAGTACTGATTACTGATATATTCCGCTACATGACGCTAGATGTCGACTACGAAATAACGCGCGTTTTGGTAAGAAAACTGATGTATGGAGTTACCACTCTTTCTTTATTAAGGTTCCGTACCCAAAGGGTAAAACGGGACCTTATTACTAAGACTCCGCTGTCCGTCCGTCCGTCCGTCTGTCAGTCACCAGGCTGTATCTCACGAACCGTGATAGCTAGACACTAGTAGACAGTTGAAATTTTCACAGATGATGTATTTCTGTTGCCGCTATAACAACAAATACTAAAAACAGAATAAAATAAAGATTTAAGTGGGGCTCCCATACAACAAATTAACGTGATTTTTGACCGAAGTTAAGCAACGTCGGGCGGGGTCAGTACTTGGATGGGTGACCGTTTTTAGGGTTCCGTACCCAAAGGGTAAAACGGGACCCTATTACTAAGACTTCGCTGTCCGTCCGTCCGTCCGTCCGTCCGTCCGTCCGTCCGTCCGTCCGTCCGTCCGTCCGTCCGTCCGTCTGTCACCAGGCTGTATCTCACGAACCGTGATAGCTAGACAGTTGAAATTTTCACAGATGATGTATTTCTGTTGCCGCTATAACAACAAATACTAAAAACAGAATAAAATAAAGATTTAAATGGGGCTCCCATACAACAAACGTGATTTTTGACCAAAGTTAAGCAACGTCGGGAGTGGTCAGTACTTGGATGGGTGACCGTTTTTTTTTTGCTTTTTTTTTTGTTTTTTTTTTATATGGTACGGAACCCTTCGTGCGCGAGTCCGACTCGCACTTGCCCGATTTTTGTTTGCCGTTTTTTGCATTATGGTACGGAACCCATCGTGCGCGAGTCCGACTCGCACTTGCCCGGTTTTTTATATTACTCTATGTTAGTGTCATATGTAATCTTCAATCATGCTGTGCCGAAGTTCATTGACCTTATTTGCAATGTCTAGGGGCATTATAAATATTTGATTAGATCTATTATAATAGTGATATGTTTGTTTATTCATAGTTAACATAACCATGTATTCAAATGTTTTGCTAAATAAACATGGGCTGTGCAAATTGTGATAAAATACTATTATGTTACTTCCTCTTAGGTAGGTACTAACTATTTATATAAGTATATAACAGACTAGCGTAAGAAACTAAATCCTCTATGATAGCTGGCGCGGTGCGTGGTTGCACGATGGGTATAAAGCGGATTTATGAAATTATGAAAAATGGTATGAGCAACGACCTAGCGAGGACGCGTGCCGTGCGACGGTCTAGCCAGGGATGTTGCGAATATTCGCATCCGCATCCGCGGAACATCCGCATTATTTTCAACATCCGCATCCGCATAAAATCGATGCGGAGCATCCGCATGATGCGGATGTCTACCAAGTCGGTAACAGGAACGTATTAGCGGCGGCGCCGCCGGCGTAAGTGCTAGGTAATTTCGTCATTATATATAACGAAATCGTCTAGATCCCGAAAAGTCGGCCAAGTTACTGTTTATTAAATAAAACGCACCTATATTCTTGCTCAAATACTAAACGTTACGTTTTTTTTAAAATAAAAAATGCAAAATGTAATATTTCACGTTTTTTAAGTACCAAATCTTGACATCCGCATCCGCATCCGCGGATGTGAGGCTTTAAATATCCGCATCCGCATCCGCGGATGTCAAAAAATCTGCATCCGCCACATCCCTGGCTAGACACGCGTCAGCGACAAGAACTAGGTTTTATTATAAAAATATATGTGAAGCCTACTGTATATATTTGCTAAGCCTATTTGTGTTAGCTGAGCCCACAATAAAAAATGGTATAGAATAAGTAATTTCTCGAGTTAACACATTAATTGCCACTAAGTGCTACGGGTTTCGCTCGTAGCGCGCAGCCACGGTTTTGCCGTATGTAGCGCGTAGTCGCTACGAACAGTGTACCCGACAGTCGGGTTCTTGGCCCTGAATGTGTTATAATTGGAATCACGCTCGACATACAATTTCAAATTGTCAGCAATCCTGAAATACAAAGTATATGCCTCTTATTGTTATATGATCTCTATTAAGTGACATTTTCTAATGGCTATGGATTTTATTGGCACGCAGCAATATGTTTTATGTTTGTATATAATTTCATACATTAGAATCGGCGAGCTGAAGTACTTAGATAATCTAGATACTTTCTTTAAATATGTTTTTGAAGAGATCATGTCACAGATAATGTCTCGGCGTAGACTTAAACAAAATGTCACATTTTTAGATCAAATACTTATAACACAACACAATATATTTTTCATCACACTTGCTCGGAAAAGATGTATTTACACGTAGGGCTTGCGGGCGGGAAATTGAATTTTTCGCCCTAGGGCGGAAAAAATCTTTTCCGAGCAAGTGTGATGAAAAACACTTATTTACACGTAGGGCTTGCGGGCGGGAAATTGAAATTTTCGCCCTAGGGCGGAAAAGTGTTTTATACAGAAGTTTGTTTTTATTAATTCTCCTTTTTTTCCTTACAAGTGTGATGAAAAACATTGTGTGTGCCACGGGCGGTAAAGAAATTCCGAACTCGTGAACATTTTAAGCCCTCGCTTCGCGTCGGGCTTAAAATTGACACTCGTTCGTAATTTCTTATTTCCCGCCCTTAATACACAATGTACTAATTCGGTAGTCAACAAGAGCGAATTTTAATACAAACTTCAAGCTCATAACGCCTTATTGACAACAGACAAATACTTTGATGCGACGTAAATTCAGATTAAGCCCATTGACACATAGATTGCACCATCTATCGCCGATAAGGTATCTAGTACGCATCTCTTTTTAGGGTTCCGCAACTCAAAGATAAAATGTATTCGATGACAAACTTATATTTGCAGTTGTCACCCTACGTTAATATTGCTGATGTATTGGGTTGGGAAATGGCAAAATCAAGTTTTTATATTCATCATCATAAGTAGCGGATCAGACTTCTTCTTCTTTCCATCCTGTTACCCCCTGCTGGGGTGTAGGGCTCGAATCTTTTTCTTCCACTGACTCCGGTCCTGGGCAGCTTGGGTAGCCTCCTCCCACCCCATCCCCACTACACCCAGCTCTTGCTCCACAGAACGGCGCCAAGTAGATTTAGGGCGACCATGTTTCCGTTTGCCGGGCATCTTCCAGGTCAGGGCCACTTTGGATAGGTGGGTGTCAGGTTTCCTGAGGATATGCCCAACCCAATGCCATTTCCGCGTCTGGATCTCCTTGTGTACGGGTGCTTGTACTGCTTGTCCAGTTATTCTCCATAAGTGAGCGTTTGTGATCCAGTTAGGCCAAAAGATACGTAGGATTTGCCTTTTTGCCTTGCGGATCAGACTATGCGTCATAATATCTACTTACCATTCTCTAATACTTAACAAAAAGAGATATCTATGTATCTATATGTAGAACAATTAGATTGTGACAGGTACTTTTGATTGCGAACTGTAGGAGTAGAGTTATATCTCTAGTTCGAACAGTATTCCAGGCAGGTACTATTGCCGCTTTATTTAATTCGTTACTATATAATAAAGATAAAGAAATAAAGATAGTTCATTTTTCAAGTAGGCATATTACAATGCGCTTATGAACGTCAAATAAAACTACACCGGCTCTAACCCTACACTCACAGTTTATTTACTTCAGAAGTATTACCTAATACGGGACCCTCGGTGCCTGAGTCCGTATCTCGTTTGGCCGGTTTTATCTATCGTTCTCTTTTATAGCTCTTCCTTTGTTTGTATGAAATTATCTTATTACTCGGAACAACCCATATTTTTCGAGATATGCACTACTTTGTACCTATGTGTCAATAATTAGATATTTCTCTAAATTACCTTGTATTTTAATAGTCTTAAATATCTGGGAGACCGAGCTTTGCTCGGAAAAAATAAAAACTCAAAAATGCGCGTTTTCCCAGAGATAAGACCTAGCTAGGTCGATTTATCGGCCCCGATAACCCCCATATAGCAAATTATATCGAAATCGTTAGAGCCGTTTCCGAGATCCCCGAAATATATAAATAAACAAGAATTGCTTGTTTAAAGCAAAAAGAATAGATAGTAGGGGTCCTGTCATTGTAAATTTTGTAGTCACAGTAAATTTACTGCCATCTATCGACACACGACTAAAACTCAAAATGAAAACGTATAAAGTTATCAAAAAATGTATATATATGTATAAATGATTTTATTATTTTTATATCATTTTGATCCATGTTCATTCACTGATATCTATGTGTTAAAATTGTTAAATATGAAACGGTGTCGTCACGCCATCTAGCCGAGGATAGGCTAAAGGTGTGTGCGGCATCTATTCGAGAATGACTTTTACTTGAATTCCGAGGCACGTTTTTTCCTTAGACTTTATTCGTCTTTTTAAAGGTATTACATTAAGTTATTTAAAAGACATTAAAAGTCACCTCGTACGCGCGTACATAAAATAAGGGTGTTGAATTTTACCAATAAATTACAAGTGACATTGTACAAATGTATGTACAGTGTGCTATTTTTTACCCGACTAAGGTAAGGTAATGAAAGGGTAATTATTTTACCAATTTATGTAATTGTACTAATTGTATATATGTTTGTATTCTTGAATTCTTGTATTCGCTCAGAGAAGATTGGTAGCATGTTTAAAACAAAGTAAAATGTTTGGAAAACGCCATTCCCCTTCGAGCAACACCGGCTTCCGACACATCGGAAGGGAGGGGCCCAAGCGATATCTCACCGTACAAATCTTTCTGCCATTTTTCGCGGGGGGAAAGGTGCACACAGTCGCACTTCTCACACACTTACATACAAAATCCAATCTGTAATGACGACACAAATACATAGAAAATGACACACGTCAAAGACAAATCTTGCAAACCTCGATCTCTTTTTGTGTACGGACGAATGACAAGTGTCACAACACGCACACTAACACATTTTCGTTAAAGTATGTTATTGTATTCTGAGAGATAAGAAGTCGGATTTGTCGCTCGACCGATCCGCAATTTGTACTGAGCTAGCAAAATCGATAAATCCAACAATTACATGAGACTAAAATATAATAATTGTGTTTGAATGTAATTAAACGTATGATATGTAAAAAAAAAAATTACATGTGAAATGTAACACTTTCTTTTTGCAAATTTGATGTCCCCGACCTCTTTTTATAACAAAGAACCGAGCAAACAGGCATTTTTGTGCAGCAGTGTTCACGCGCGCGTCTGGACTCGGTCTAGTGAAAAATCCAAGTGCAACTAGTTTTATTACCCGCGCTAGATTAGATTGACGCGCTAATCTTGTACCTCGGCAGAGGGGAAATAGTGCGAATGCCGCCTCCCTTCCGTGTTGCTCGAAGCCATTCCCCATAGCGCTGACAGGACATCAACGCTCAAAAGACGTTAGTGTGGGATGGCCCTGTGTAATGTACTAGTATTATCGTACAATAAAACATCGTATTCTTTAAAATAATGTAGCCTATATACTTATAGTTATAGCACAGAATAAATAATAGTACTAGTTATAGTTAAAATTTAAATAATAACCCTTCACCACAGAATAAATAATAGTACAAAGGACTCACTCTCTAACAAAACGCGTCTGTTACGATCAGCACAGATATGGCCGCTAGGTGGCGACAGCGCCACGCGCGGCTTATGGCAAACCCCAAAATTGGGGCCGAACGGATGTACTTTCAGCTACCTGTAGCAAAGCGACGAAATCGCGGAGTGAGCCACGCCGCCTTCACGTAGTTGCGTATTGCGTACAATCTCGATGAAGGAGCTACCCGTCTTAGGTAAATCATCTCGACGGTCTATTTTCTTAAAGTGGGTAGAAATATTCTACCTAAGTATAAGAGTAGGTATATAATATCCTTACGTCACATACATTTTAATTAGACATCAAAATCTATGTGTATTTAAATTATTTTATTATAACGACAAATATTTGTATGCGATAGTGTGCTAAATCTACTTAGCTTGTATCGTAACCCAAAATCTTAGACAAATAAAACTTATATAATAAAATTTATAACTTTATCACAGGTAAACTAGAAAAAGAAGATATACCAGCTCGTGTTACACGTGCTCAATATCAGTGTAATAACTTCTTCCGTACCTTAGTTTCTGTGGACAAAAGTTTTACCTTGTCTGTATCGCATGAAGATCAGTACTACTACCACCAGTTTTGACATTGACATATTCACTCACGTCTAAGTTACTTACTTTCTATGCATCTCGCTCGTACTCGCATATGAGTACAAGCGGGATGTATAGAAAGTAATTTACTTAGACGCGAGCTAATATGTCAATGTCAAAACTAGTGGTAGCCGTACAGTATCGAAGCGTCGAAAATGTTCGTCGGGCAAGCCAGAACTTTTTTCTCTATCTCTTCTTTGAGCATTGTTAATAATAGTTTTTAGTTATATGACTCTTAATAATATCAAAAATTTCTAAAAACAGACAGTATTCCTTCATAACTTTAAACATGAATAAAATTATACCATAGACTTATCTTTCCAGCGCGCGGCAACCACCGGGAGCTTCTGGCAGGGCTTCCTCGCCTCCCTATCCGTCGTCATAGTCTCCGAGCTCGGCGACAAAACCTTCTTCATCGCCGCCATCATGGCCATGAAGCATCCTCGCATCATCGTCTTCGCCGGCGCCATATCTGCCCTCGTCTTCATGACAATCCTATCTGCCGCTTTCGGCTGGATAGCGACATACATACCAAGGATATACACGTATTATATCAGCGCAGCGCTCTTCGCTATATTTGGTATCAAGATGCTAAGGGATGGGTGGAAGATGGATCCGAATGAGGGACAGGAGGAGCTGGAGGAGGTGCAGAGTGAATTGAAAAGGAGGGAGGATCAGGTTTGTGTTTTGTTTTAATGTTCACTGAATTCTTGCGAGGTTTCTAGGATTACTTCTGCTATTTCATGAACTAGTTAGAGAGTTTTTAATCTTATATCCATACTTTGCGAGGTGATAAGATATAGGTTATGCTGAACATCTTTTATTATGAGACAAACATTACAAAAAATGGTTGTTTGATAAATTTCGATCAGATTGATTTTTCTATGGGATACCTATGCCGCGCTAAATTTTTGCTATTGGGATCTCGGAATTTGGGTCATAGTGAAAGTTGTTCAGTGGGACCCACTATTCCTAACAATCCTAACCTAGCAAAGAATATAACTAAGAGTTGAACCCTGTTAGGTATTTTCCCTAAAAGACTCGTAAGTTTCGTAAAAGTAAAAAAAAAAAATCTCTAAATTATGGCTGAAGAGGTTTTAAACGAAATAATATTACCTATACGATTGACTCTTTTTTGTTCGCGTTTAAATGTTATTTTTAATCATAGATTAATTTTTATTAATAACATTCTACTTAATCGTGAAGATCAGTGTTAGGTACCGATTTTATCATATTTTTACCGGATAGCATTTTAATTAAAGCAAATGATTAGCAAAAATGACAGGTGAAAACATAGATTAGATTGAAAGGCTTGAGATTGGTTTAAGCGATTAAATTGTAATCTGTTTATCAGTCGGTATGAAGCAAGGAGCTTATCGTGATTTGTTTCTATCTATCTTTTGTTTAAATCTAAGATAATTTATACATGACGCGTTTTATCCTTACACAAAAATCTGATTAGATATATCAGAGATATGTGCTCTGTAGGTACCTAAATATAATTGATTATGGTTAGGTATTTTAAATGGGTACACTATAAATGATTATATGTTTACGTGCGACGTACTTAATACTTCGACATAATTATATCTTTAGGTATCATCTCTCAGATAAAAATATTGATCAGTTCCATTCTAATGCCTACTAAACTTTTCTTGAAGCTAATTTTACGGCGTAGGTAAGTCACGCACTTATTTACAGTCACTCGTGTGACATGTTTCGGTGAGCCAAGGTGAAGACTTTCAAGCACCAACAAGCACGAGTAGCGTTCATGAAAGCCGCGCCGCTGTTAGTGAAAATGGATACCTATAGGCTCTCCATTCTCTATGTCGTGCGAGTAAGGTAGATGTCCGAAGTGTCCGTCACTGTCCCAGTACATGTCATCTTTAAACTTAAGTCCTTGTCAATAGAGGTGACAGTAGGGTGTCATTTATTGGGTATTAGAATGTCGAGCACTGGGACTTTTACCTTATCTAAAAATACGTGAGTAAAACCGTAAAATTAGCTTAATGTTAGTATGGCTCACGACAGTTTAAATAAACTTTTCTTGACTGATTGACACCGTACAAATAAAACTAGGCAGCTGTAGGAAAAGCGAGGAACGATATCTGCTTCGTAATTCGTTCCTTAGATCTTCGATAAATGTTTAGATTTTAGGACAAATGTTGAATTCCTTCAAATGAGTAGTTAGAATTAAAACAGAAAAAAAATGGAATCAACTTGAAACAGGAGCCGTCAAGAGAGCGCGAATCGCCGACCGGCTCCCATACCAGTCGTACGACCGGACGGTCGTCCCCTGGACTACCTTTAGAGCAGCACTCAAGTCCGAGAGCCACTCCCGAAGACCCCCTACCCGGTCCCTCCACGGCCCCCGAACCGAGGGTGAACATTCGTCATTATGCCTGGCAGTACGAATGACACATTAGTTTTTTTCTTTTTAGCCTAGCATTTTTACGTTTAGCACATTCACCCCTTTTTGAAAAGCATAAGCTTTGCGTTTTTTGAGAAAAGGAATTCAGCATTTGTGGATCGCTTTGTATGTTCTGCTCGAGATGTATTTAAGCATACCCCATTGATAGTACATTTTGCTCTCATTTACTTATAGATGCCTGTATACGAGTTTAGTATCATATGTATTATACAAAACGACGTACATATCTGTCGACGGATATGTACCTAATATTGTTTATTTGCGAAAAAATGTACAGCAATTTTTGTTCTTATAATTGGTTTCGTTTATAAAGCACAATTTTTTACGTGCACTTTAAGGGCCACCCCATACTAGCGTCTTATGAGCGTTGGTGTCTAGTCAGCGCTATGAAAAATGGCGTCGCTGCGCAGTTGCGCCGAAATTGCGTCGAGCAGCCATAGAGTTGACTAGACGCCGACGCTCGGAAGACGGTAGTGTGGGGTGGTTCTAAATCTCAAAATTTGATAGACGAATCTTATACAACTGCTGTGTTTTTATGTCCCAGATACTGTCAGGGAAGTTATAAAAAAACAATTGGCAATCTATATATCCAATATGCCTGATCCAACTGCCATGTTACCAAATCAGATAGAGTAACAGATTGGCCAATCAAACTGTCTTAGTATCTGGGATAAAAAAATGAATTTACTATACTCATAACATAAGCATAATAAGTACCACCGCATTTTTAAGATGCTACCTAAGAGCTGTTTCCCACTGACGTCCAGTTTTTTGCGGGTACGGGTTTTTGCAGGATCCCGTTTTCCGCAAACAGAATCCTCGTGTGAAAGTTACTATATACTAAAACGGGATCCTGCAGAAAACCGTACCCGCAAAAAACTGGACGTCAGTGGGAAACAGCTCTAACTGGGTGGATACTGCGAACGTCGAAGGAAATTAGTCTATCTACATTTCTATCGCTTGATTAACCTTTCTTATTATGTGTGTGGTGGTCAAATATGGTGGGTTTAAAGCTCGATTGTGCTGTATAGGCACAGAATAACTAATAGTACTACCGTACAGAAAATTCACTCCTTCACAAAAGTCAGATTTAGGTATAAAATTATACCTATACTCGCCGCCTGCAACAAAATTGAAACTTATAACCGCGCACGAACCGTGAATTTTCTTTTCTCAAAAATGGACGGCAAAGTCGACTTTGCCGTTTAAAAAATAGGTCGCGAAGCGCGTAGTTTATGGTCAGTCAAAAATTAAAAAGTTAAAAACATTGCAGTCTCGATTTTGGGACTGCAATGTTGCATACAAATTCCATTATTTGTCGAGTTCCAAACTTTTTAAAAGTTGAAATGGCCATATCAAATGAAGGCACAGGCCCATTAAACAGCCAAACAGATGATTAGTACCGCGACTATTTAGCTGTCTCAAATAGGTTGGCGTATTTTCGGCAGAAAAATACACTTCTATTTTTTTATTAAAAAAATAAAAAGGCGGCAAAGCTAATTTTTTCAATTGTTTCTACTTTTTTCCGTGAAAATATATACGTAAGATCGTTGCTTTTGTAAAATATTTCTATGATATTTATATTTCTTGCACCATTTTTGAGAAAAGCACTATATATGACTCGGCTGGAAGGCTACTTGCTGGCTTCGGATTCAATTAAACGGACTCCCAAGGTCGTCCGTTTAAAACGAATCCTCAGCCTGCAAGTAGCTGCTTCCGAGCCTCGACAATAATGTACTATTGCGCGAGCGCCACGTGATACGACTATCTTGCGGTCGAGCGGCGCCCACTGCCATACGATTGCCGGCCCGTGCGGCGCGCCGGGCAAATGTACCTAAACTGCGTAGTGACACCCCCCTGGTATAGGACAGGAAAACAAAGTTCTAAAAATAGCAAAAAAGATGACTGAAAATTCACAGATAAGAGTAACAAGTTAAGAGCGATAGATATGCACATATATTTTCGATGTTTGCTGTAGCCACCTAGTATTTCTTTAAAATTTGCAAGTTGTATCTAAAACATCTACCAAAAGATACATTTAAATACATTTTCATTTTATCTCGCGCTTGGCATGTGTTGTAATGTAAATTGTTATATAATATAGGTAATTCATATTCATACATATTTAATCATGTCATGTAATATTTGCATTAGTTAATACTCGTAACGCAAAGTGATGCCTACAGTTCAGTGTTTTAGGTATTTACATTAGTAATTTTGTCTTACCTTTTTCACATTAGGGTGAACCCGAAAACTGAGATATTATTTGACAAACAAGGCATCAATTTTCCATTTTCCCTGAGTTACTCTTCAATTGTTTCAATTTTTGTTGGATATCTCTAGATAATCTACCCACCGAGTAGATCACTCTTTCAAAAAGTGTCATAACTATTATCCTAAAGTGTTATTGAAATTGCAGGACGAAAAAGAAGAGACCTTAGACATGCTAGAACAGGGTCAAGCAGAGAATCGACGGCGGAAACGAAACGCCGTTATTAAGGTGAGTTACTGTTGTTTCTATAAATATCTGTTAGTTTTACGTTGTTTACACTTTGCCTCTGGGCAGGGCAGTAAGTACTGTAAGCAGGGACATCGTGTAAACATTAGGAGAGCATTTACACGATGTCCCTGCTGCTTTGTTGCGACAGTCAAATCAGATGACCAACAGCGGCGGCAGTAGCGTTTACTCGTATGTTCGTACAGTAACTGTATTACTTATATCTAAAAAATGTATATAGCTCTTACGAGTATGTCGGTATTTTAAGACACTGAGCGTTTCTTTTATTTTTTGCCATTTTTATATATTGTGACCTCTTTTTCCACTTTTGTGTTATTTCTTTCTATTCAGAATCAGGAGCTCTTTTGATCCTAATGGGATAAAAAAGGGAGTTTTTTTTCTATTGTGTTACCATTTCCCCATATTGAATGTACTAAGACAGAGGCACGAGCTATGCGAGTGAGTGCTAATTTTCTACTTACCGTAAAAATAACTGCACCCACTAATCGATATATTTCCTAAAAGGTGCTCCTCCAAGCCGCGACCCTAACGTTCCTCGCCGAGTGGGGCGACCGATCGCAGCTGGCGACCGTCGTGCTGGCGACGCGCGAGAACGCGGTCGGCGTCGTGGTCGGCGGCTCGCTGGGACACGCGCTGTGTACCGGCCTGGCGGTCATAGGAGGCCGGATGGTGGCGCAGAAGATTAGCGTTAGGACTGGTGAGTCTTTCGTTTCTTAGTTTATTCAATTGCACGCTAGATGTCGCTGTGCCACTGCGCTGCATCGCGCTAACGAAGTTTCGACGTGGGATCTATATAGGTTTGTGTGAAAGAACGTTTGCTAAAGAGAACGGTAGACGGTCATATGTAGCTCGTTGGGACACGTGCTGTGTACCGGACTGGCGGTCATAGGAGGCCGGATGGTGGCGCAGAAGATTAGCGTTAGGACTGGTGAGTCTTTTGTTTCTTCTTAGTTTACTCAATTGTACGCTAGATGTCGCTGTGCCACTGCGCTGCGTCGCGCTAACGATGTTTTGGAGTGGGATATATATAGGTTTTCATCACACTCGCTCAGTAAATGTGGAATTGCACGCAAGTTTAGCGGGAGTTATAGAAAAAGCGTTCTCCCTAGGGAGTTATGAAGTTTCTAGTGCCATAATCAACAGTTTTTTGTCTTTATACTTAATTTTTGTATCGCAAGTGTGATGAAAAACATTGTGTGTAACTCGGGGCGTAATAATATTGCAAACTCGAGTCTATAAATCGCTCCGGCAAGCCGTCGCGATTTAACTTACTCTCGTTTGCAATATTCAACTTACGCCCCATGTTGCACAATGTACTATTGTGTGGAAGAACGTTTGCTATAGAGAACGTTAGACGGTAATAGGTGGCTCGCTGGGACACGCGCTGTGTACCGGACTGGCGGTCATAGGAGGCCGGATGGTGGCGCAGATTAGCGTTAGGACTGGTGAGTCTTTCAAATTGTGAGGTAGATGTCGCTGTTATGTGTGCTGTATCGCGCTAACGAAGTTTTATCGTGGACAGTATATATGTAGATGGAAATGTGAGGTTACGCTAAAGTAAAGAATGGTCGTCGTCAGCGGCTCGCTAATAGGACACAAACTTTGTACCGGGCGGCCGGATGGTGGCGCAGAAGATTAGCGTTAGGACTGGTGAGTTAATTGGCCGCTAGATGTCGCTGTCCCTTGTATAAGTTTGTGTGAAACAACACGTGGTGATGACAGAGATTAGGGATGATTGTCGGCGCACGCACGCACTTTCAAACATTGTCCTAAAATCGAAAATTTGTGTCATGTAAATATATGGACGACGCCTTTGCTGCTGTCTTAGGGTGGTATTCCACCTATACAATATCTTTGTCCCATGTGGATTGCGTCGCACATTTTGCTTTAATGAGAGAGTGAGGCGCACTGACATTGGACAAATAAATTGGACAGGTGGAATACCACCCTTAGAGAAAATATTGGGTACATAATTAGGTCTTAAAATTCTCGGGCCTGCCTATACAAAACTCGACTTGTAGTCTGTATCTTTAGGTATTTAAATAAAAGTAAACAAACAATTTGTCAATTTTCGGGTAGTTATAACATTTATTGGTTAACCAACCAAATACTAAACCGCCTGCATCAGTCACTGAACGACCTGACTTCAATTCTTCACTGGCATAAGGAGCCATTTGAGGGTAGATTTAGTTTACTTTTATTTAAAAACCTAAAGATACAGACTATAGTCTCGTTTTCTAACATCAGCCCTTGAATTTTAAAAACTCTTCTTATGATGTACCCATTGCACAATAGTAGTTTATGTGACTGCTACATAATGAAAGGCATTAAAATACGAGTGTGGGTTTATGAAACGAATGAAATGAGTTTCATAATAGTATCACACGAGTGTTTTAATGCCTAATTATGTACAGTTACATACACTGCTTTATCTACACACATATTATAAACTTTCTATGATATATTCACTAACCTCATATTAAAGCCGACATTGGGGCACTTTCCTCTCTGGCGGAACTCGCGGATATGAGATATGGCGTCTCCGAAACATCTTTATCGTACATTTTACACGAAACTTTTGTTATAGTTACTTTAAAAACAACAAAACAAATTATTTTTTACTAACAAACTAATTAAAAGATAAACTGTACGTCAAATGGCGGCAAATGAAAACTTTTTTCACGCATGTCACGCATCCGTAGTTTTTTTTAATTCAAAGACAAACTAGAGTCGGGGTCGATTACCATATCGTCCGATACCAACTTACAAGCGAGATTTGTCAATATTGTATGCAATTGTCATTTGATTTCGAATAAAACGTCATCTCGACTGATATTAGAATAGGGGTCAAATCAAATTGCTTTTTTTTTCAGAGATGTTCGAAATTTGAATGTCATTACCAAATCGATTTTGATATAGTAATGAAGCTATTACCACATTTTCACAGATAAGAAATTTGCTGTAACAAAACAGTTTATCGTAACGTGGGCCATTATTTACGGATTTTGAAGGCATCATAGAGAGTTTATGATATGTGTGTAGATAAAATACTATTAGACATGACTTAACTTACTGTTTTCGTTTGCAGTGACAATAATCGGTGGTCTGGTGTTCCTCTTCTTCGCCGTGAGCGCGCTGTTCATGGGCCCCGACTAATATAGACAATCCGTACGTGTAAGTGACAATATGTTATGTATGTTGTATTGTATAGTTCCTTTGTGCACTTAATATACGCTCCTAAAACGATTTTGTTCGATCTAGTGTCGGTTAAGACTCGAGTTCTTTGAGTCCTCTGCTTTAATACTCGGCTCAGTTTTGCAGACTTATAATTAAGTCCAAGCTGGAGTCCTTTTTAACTTATTAAAAAGACAGGAGTCTTTTGTAGACTTAGTCCTTTATCAGATGATTGTTGTGTCTTTATTCGGACTTCGGAGGCTCGATTCTTTTTGAGTTGCTCTTAAAAAAGACTCAATAAAGGACTCGACTTGGGGCTTAAAAGACTTAAGTTTTTTTAATGTGCTGAGCCTCGTAAAAATGAGTTCCTAACAACACTAGTTCGATCTCAATTGTCTTATTTTGTTGAGAGTTCGAATCTAATGTATATCTGTGTAAAGACGTGAGAAAAAGGGTTTCCGATTGTCGAAGAGTTGTAGTGTAAGAAAAAATTCTTGCTTCGTATTTGACAACTGTCATAGATGGCGCTGTACGACTCCCTACAACTCTGTTTTACAAAAGTTCAATAGTTCACGTTTGACTAGAGTTTGAAAGTATGTTTAGTGGCACAGTACCATTTACTTGCTGTCAAAGTCAGGGAACTATAGTCTGTTGAAAGACGTCGTATGAAACGCGTGTGCATTGGTTATTACACACATCGGCTATCTTATTGCGGCTACAATATAGCCTCGTGTGTAATGACCAACGTAACACACTTCTACCACAATGTACTATTACGATAACCCGTGCACTCGCGCCAGCTAGCGGACGCCCAAAAAGGTACTTATTTTTTCGTCTTGGACGTGTAAAATTACTGTAACTGTCAATAAGGGTGAATCAACTTTTTAGTGTCACTCGTTGTCATGGTTACGTCTGGGCAACTATTAAAATCCTATTTACTAAAACATTAATTTTGTGGTAGTTATTTCCATAATGGCCCATTTACTAAGCATGGTACAGTTTTCTCACATAGCTTGGGTACGGAGACAGTACACATACATATTTTGCGTTTTGAGGTTATAATATAAATTGCATGGAGATGACAGGTGTCACCGTACATAAGCTACATGAAAAATAATACACAGTAGAAAGTGATACTACATTTATGTTTTTTCTAACAAACTGTACCACGATTGTCCCTTGGAAAACGGGATAGCATAACGACACAAAAAAGTTGATTCCACTCAATTAAATAAAATTATTATCTAAAAAAGATAACCACTTGACGATTAAATGCTAGGACAATATTTGTACATGAAAATCATTGAGTTATAATTACTATAGAGACGCCATACCAAACAATGAAATTCTCGCAATCGCAATCTGTACCACGCGAACAAAACGTCGTAAGCGCCGTAAAATTCATGGCGCTTACGCGTTTAGGTCGCGAGATTTACGCTCTGCTTCTATGGTTTGATGTCAAAACGACATCAACTCATGGAGCAAAATACTGATTCTCTGTGCCGGTATTACTAACGTATAGAATGTTAGTAATAATAGTTAAATGATTAAAATACAACGCTTTGTTAGCAAAATAAGCATTTTGTCAGTTAGTACTGACGTTAAAATTATTTAATTTAATGATAAATGTTGTCGTTGTTGGACATTGTTCAAATATAGAAATTAATAGTTTTGTATTTGTATGAAAATTCCATGTTAAATTATATACTCGTCATCATACTATATTTTTCAATACATTATGGCATTTTATGAAATGAGAACGATTATGAAATAATGCATTTTAGATTAGTACGCTATTATTGAATACTTTTTAAAAGATACCTCAGAGTAAAAAAATGTTGCGCGAAAATATATTTGTTTACTTAATTTTATCCAAATAAGCCGTAGAATCCATCTGTTAGTACAGAGATTTGTAAAATCTATTGATACTATATGTTTCAACTATCATTCGTATTATAATTGTCACAAGTGTACCATGTTGAAACTCGATCAAAACGTTCAATCTTCTATACGTACCTCGTTTATTTCGCATTAGAAAAACCTGATCCTGACGTATCTTTTTATTGAATAACGCTTTTAACAAATAGTAATAATTACTTATGAAACCAAAAGAATGTAAATGAACATAATTATATGCTATATAATGGTTACATATTTGCAGTGACCAGGCGTGGATCACTCCGCGATTTCGTCGCGTCGCAACAAGTGGCTAGCCATAGGCCGCGCGTGGCGCTTGAGCCACCTAGCGGTCATATCTGTCCTAATCGTAATAGACGCGTTTTGTTTAGAGAGTGAATCTTCTGTACCTAGTACTATTATTTATTCTGTGCTGTGGTTTATTTTCCAAAAGTGTTTTTCAATAAAGAGACACGTCAAGATCGTGTAGTCTTTTTCTAAATGCTTAAATAAAACGAGTTATAATAGAGATCTATTTAGAACAAAACATGTTGTCAATTGTTTACGAGTGCAAATTCATGCTTTATTTATATTGTTCATACATAATTATTATATATTGTGAAATGCGATTTGTAATCCTAGACATAATGAAAGCCATGAATACATAATAGTATAGGGTCTATAAGTATGATACAATTGTAAAGAAATCTCTTGGGTTAGGTTTTATAAAGGTATAAATTACAATATTGGCAACATGCAACACGCACTGGCAACATTGATTAACACTTGCGAGACCAATGATGATCTCCTTTAGGCGGTGTTGCCAATTTAAAATTGTAAGAGCTTTACAAAATCGGGCCCAGTTGTATTAAGATACAGAAACAGACAACGCAAGTAATGTGACAGGAGACATATAATTCTGTTTAACACAACCGGGGTGTACGCAGCTCGCTGCGTTACTCATCTGGAATCGGCCTTTAGTATCAAATAATTGTAATGTTCAGTCCGCCATTTTAGCTACAGAAGTACACATGTAACGTTGTTTTTCATCACACTTGCTAGGCGATGCGGTCCGTAAATCCTAAATTTCGACCTAGGGCTGTAATGTACGTCCGAAATTAGGCAGAAGTTTTATTTTATTTTCCTCAAAAGTGATGAAAAACATTGTGTGCCACAAGCGGTACAGGAATCGTGTTAATTAAGCCCACGCCAATTCACATGCGTTCGTAAATTCTTGTTTACCGCCCTTAATACACTACTATTAGGGTCGATCAACTATTTCTTGTTGTTATTCTGTCCCATCAGCCAGGAGACAATAGTAGCATAGTTTCTTAGAAGAGCTGCTGTACCATGTTCTACAAACGTGCTAGGCCTTAACTACCAAAAATTTCAGGTTTGATTCATTTAAATACGAAATAACTAGTATTTTAAGAGTGACCCAGGAGACCGTAACCATGGCAACTAGTGACAAGAAAAAGTTGATTCACCCATTAAAGGCCCGTTATTCTATCCGTAACTATTTATATTACTTGGTATATCTAGGAGTGTTTTGTATAGATGGTCTGTGATATAATCTTATTTTGTGAATAACATGTCTTAATGACGTAGAGTAGATATCTCGACCATTATCCATTTTTTTGCGTTTAAATTACTCATGTGATATATCTATATCGCGTTCTACAGGGTGATCCAGAACTCCTAATGAATAAATGTACCAGTGATGGACACTGTCCGAATAATTGCCTCATTTAAACGTAATTCCAAGCAATATAGGTGACAAACTGTGTCAACTATAGGAATTGCGTTGTTTAATACTAGGACATTTACCTTATTAATCAAATAATCTGTAGGAATCAGTCTTAAAATGCAGGTAAATTTTTTATACATATTTTTTTGCGTCAAGACTTAGTGGTAGTACTTATTTTGAAAACAGTTGTCTAAATTTTGCTTCTCTTAAATGTATCTTGTTTAATGTTAACTCATTTCAAAAATTCTCACTTGATTAATTGAAAAATTCGGGAGGAACAAATTTAAAAACAAACGCCAGAAAATTTGTGAACGTGTAGTTATCTGCAAAGGACTGTAAGTTATCTTCGACGAAGATATTTTACAAGTTCTAATGTATGTATGTAAACTATTGTTAAATACCGATTAAGTTTATTTTTTATAAGTACAAAAGTGAACGCCGTATCATGTTTGATGCTTTTGTTAAGTGTTGAATTATTTAAAGTATTATTTTTTATGTAAAATTGAAATAAAATTAGATGTATATATGTATTTTGTTTCATTATTAGACAGATTCCCATCGTAGATATTAAGTGTAAAGGGACATATAGAAACAAGGTGACGGCGCCAGTAAATGGACAAGGACCCCATAATGGATATTAATTGTTATTTAAAAGAAAGTAAAGATGTTACGAGTGTCCATCATTGGGCCCAGCCAGATTAGTGCCCAATACTGGTCCCTAGTTATAAATAAAACGATTACAAAAATGACAGAATTTTATTCTGGTCTCAACATAATTTAAAAATTGTCCATGATTGACATAAGTACCTACATCCTACATACAAGGTAATATTATTTGTTTAATTTATTTTTAACAAAACAAAATACAACCTTAATAATATATATGAACTAATATCACAATAATAATAATTTCGCACTAAAAATTATCTAATCAACATTTATTTCGTAGTCAACGTAAAAACATAAAATGTGTCAAATGATTGATTGCAATTTAAATGGTTTTTTATCTTAGTCATTTTATCACGTCTTCAGATAAAGGGATTACCTCAAATCCTTTAAGGATATGAAATTAAGTGCTGACTTGCTAATAAATACCTAGTTGATAGATAAACGACACAATATAAAATATTCTGTTAAGAAATTTTATTCTATTCAGCCATTAAAATGAAAATATTTATTTAAATAGCCATCAATAACTGGCCACCTTTGAAAAATGAGTTCTATTCACCTATAAACATAATTCATTTTAGTATAAGGTGGCTAATTATTGAATGCTGGCCAGTTATATTCAAACCTTATACTAAAATGAATTCTGTTTATAGGCACAGAATAAATAATAGTACTAGGTACAGAAGATTCACTCTCTAACAAAACGCGTCTGTTTTAGGACATTATTTGATCATGTAATGTTTTCATCTACCCTCAACAGGCTTAAGGAGCCATTTGAGGGTAGATTTTATTTACTTTTATTTAAATACGTAAAGATACAGAGTAACGCTTGGTCTAACTCTACCTTTATACGCTATGAAAGTACGGCTATCATAGTGACTTCGCTAGCATGGGGCGTGTTCGCTATAGAAAATTATAAAGATATTAAAAATGCTTATACATTCTTCTCGTGTCAATTAGGGGGTATTACTGCAATAATCTGCCGCCAGAGTGCACACTAAGCTAGCTAGTAAACCATAGAGTAATTCATACATACTGTGCACAGACACAGCTGTGTCTTAAACTGTTTTTTGACAAGTTTTCACAGACAATAAAATATGACATTGATGCATCAAGGCTGTTTGTTAACAAGGGTCTACCAAGAAACGCGAAAATCGAAATTTTATTATCTGCTTCTTTATCGCTCGAATATGCAAGTGTGATAGAGAGGTTAGATAACGAAATTTCGATTTTCTTGTTTCGCGGTAGACCCCCAGATTGTGATGGATAGTGGCAGTGGCGCCCCCTACGCAGAGTTTTGCGTAATATTCCCTATTGTATGAAAACCTTACAAAGTTAGTCTTTATTGTCATCTGTCGTCGCTTTTAGCGAGTTAAAAAGCTATAGGTAATACTAAAACGTAGTGGTTATACGAGTATCTTTGGGCTTAGAGCATTTAGTAACTAGAGATGTCATCGCTGTCATTTTCTGTACGACACTGTCTGCCGATTTTTGCGGGGAGAGGGGACGTCAAATGTATTGCTATTTCTACATGATTTATACGTAACGTACAAATAGCCATGTCGTACAAAGAGGGGTAAGCTCTTAAAGGCGACTCCAGTTATTAACTGCCCTAAGATCTTTGGGTAATATCTTATATTTTCAGAAACAAAAGAGGATTTTCTTTTTTTTCGAGCTGTTAGGGTGGTATTCGATCTATCCAATTTCTTTGTCCAATGTGTATTGCGTCTCATATTTTGCTTTAATGAGAGAGTGACTGATATTGGACAGATGGAATACCACCCTTAATGACCACTAAGTTAGGTAGACAGCGATATAGTCGTCGGCGGCGTCCATGATGGCCTGTGTTAATATGGAGTCGCCGGTCCGAGAGGCGTGCGAGGGCAGGAACAACACCATCTGACTGCTGCGAGCCCAGGAGTGGTTCAGCGTACCTGCATGCATAGGTGGCCACTAAGTTAGGTAGACAGCGATATAGTCGTCGGCGGCGTCCATGATGGCCTGTGTTAATATGGAGTCGCCGGTCCGAGAGGCGTGCGAGGGCAGGAACAACACCATCTGACTGCTGCGAGCCCACGAGTGGTTCAGCGTACCTGCATGCATAGGTTGGGTCAGGGGTCTCCAAACTACGGCCTTTACCTTGACCCGCGAAAAGAGTGGCTTAGGGTCATAAAGTTTGGGAGACACCGGGAGTACCGGTAACACAGTCAAGTCGCGGAGTGAACCACGCCTGGTTGCGTTCACGTCTACGACTTACAAGGAAGGGTACCCAACTGTCCGACTCCGATTTGATTTATTTTGATATATGTTATAGACTTATAGAGTAGTCTAAAATAACGGACACGTATTTTTTTTAGCTGCCCAAACTCAACCTGTTAGGAGAAAATGGCCTTCAAAGTACTGAAAATTTACCAAACCTTCTAATTTCTGAGAAGAGACATGTTCAAAAAAATTGATAGTTATTACTGGTTTCGTTATATGTTGGAGAACATGAATAAAGAATGGGGACGTGTTTTGTCATTTCACCACAAACTCATTTTTTATATAAAAAAATATATAAATAATAAATAAATATAATAAATATATTTTTATAATAAATTACTTTGTATTATCAACAAGAATTCAAGTCTAGTTAAGAATCAGATCCAGGTAAGACCTAGGCGATTTCCCGAATGTTTGAATGGTGTAAAACAGTTTTTGCTAGTAATAATAGCTAAAACTTTAGTATTAATGATTGCCAACAAGCACGCGCAACTACCTAACTTAACTCATACTTAACACTAGTGGCTTTGAGGGCTGTAGACTAACCCGCATGACTCAATAAATTTATTTTTCACGTTAAGTAAATCTACTCAGAATTTCACGAGAAACTGTTGAGAAATGCGACCCGTAGGTAGAGAAAGACATAAAAAAGAATTAGGCTAAATATACGAATAGTCGTGTTCAATTATAGCTACAGTTATGCGGGCTGTACACACTCGTCGAGAACGAGTGTGTACTGTAACGGTTTGCAACCTTTACAGCCTTTTTTAATCAGTGACTGGTTAGTCACGATATTTAAATTTAGAATATCAGCCCGCTGTCAAATAGATCGCGGTGCGGAATTGGCATTCGTTTAGAGGCAGCCATCCAGTGTAGATATCTATGTGAATTGTATGCTAGCTGAGAAAATATATCTGAATCAGTAATATCTGTGTTTCCTCCATGCATACATACTGTTCCCTTCTCGTCTCGCTGTTCCTCGTCTCGTCTCGCGGTTCCCCGATTGGATCGGAGCGGTGCCGAGACTGCCGGCGAGAGGCTCTCGTCTCTAAAATCCCTATCCCTAAAATTTAAAGCAAACCGGGACTGGAACCTCAGGGGCATGAGCTTTCTCTGCCAAAAATGTGGGAGGTCGTGCCGCTCACGCATCGGCCTCCACAGTCACCGAACCCGTTGTCTAAACAGCAATGCATAAATCATCTGCAATGGAAAGGCCTGCGATGAGTGGGAAAGAGTTGTTGCACGTACCGTAGTACCGCAGCGGGTAGTGGCTGGGCTGGTGCGGCCGGGCCAGCAGGCAGGCGGGCGCGTCGCCGGGCGCCAGCACGCGCGCCGGCCACCACGCGCACGCGCCCAGCTTGTGCCACACCACGTCGTCGTACCTGACAATATACATCAACATCACTGATTTATACTTTCACGATTATTAAACATTCAAACAAAACGCAAAACGTTCAAAGGGGCTATTTTTTTTTTTTTTTTTTTTTTTATGAAATAGGAGGCAAACGAGCAGACGGATCACCTGATAGTAAGCGATTACCACCGCCCATGGACACCCGCAACACCAGAAGGGTTGCAAGCGCGTTGCCGGCCTTTAAGATGGGAGTACGCTCTTTTCTTGAAGGTTTGTAGGTCGTATCGGTCCGGAAATACCGCTGGCGACAGTTCATTCCACAGTTTGGCTGTGCGAGGCAGGAAGTTTCTGGAGAAACGCACAGTTGAGGACTGCCAACCATCCAAGTGATGAAGATGGTAATGATGGTAATGGCTATTCATAAATTACGTCATTTCAAATTAGGGTGGGGGGGTTCTGGACATCGGATGATAGTAGCATGACGTAGGAGGAAACGGGGTCATTCGAAGCATGTTTTTTGGATGATTTTAGGGGGGGGGGGTCAAAAATCGATGACGTAATTTATGGACAACCCCAAACTGATAAACAAGACCAAGTGCGGGTAGTTCGAAAAACTCGCGCGGCTAGAAGATGTTGATGTCAACTTGAGCCAGTCTTCTCCGAGACCACCGTCCTCGAAACGTCGGAGGTAAATCTTAAAACGTAATTACGCGATTAAGTCTCGTTGCACAGTGGGATAATATACATCATCATCATATCAGCCCTTTTATCACCCACTGCTGAGCATACGCCTCTCTTCCAGTACGCCCCTTGTCCCGGTCCTGAGCTAATCTCATCCAGAAGTGACCCGGATGTTGTCCACCCAACGAGCCAAGGCCAGGCGCTTCTTTCACAACAATATACGGAAACTATTTACTCATGTGTGGTCGTCCAGAAATCGTGTGATCATATAATTTGGCCTAATTTTTGACCCCCCCTCCCCCTTGGTGATATTTAGTGATTTTAACGCAAACCCCCCTCCCCCCACAAGATCACGTGATAATTATGATGCGGGTACCCTTAAACGCTAAGCGATCAAGGCCATGGCGCCGATGCGAGCTTTTATTATTAATGTTTTAAAGTTAGTGCAATAAATGTTTTTATTGTGTAAATACGCATATAAAATAGAGCGGATTGTTTGATCTGATTAAATTTTTGAGTAATATTGTTGTCTTTGGCTTTCCCGCTTTGAAAAAAAAATTACACGTGATATCTTCTCTGACCCCCCCACCCCCATCGTAATCATTCGTGATATTTTTCTTACCCCCGACCCCCCCTCTAAACCATCACATGATTTCTGGACGACCCCTATGAACGGGTCTACCGCGATATTATTTAATACTAGCTTTTGCCCGCGACTTCGTCTGCGTGGAATTAGTGACAGCAGCTAAAGTAGGTATAGCGCCTGGATAATGCTAATAGCGATCATTCAATTCGCGCATTGCTTACTTCAATTAGTTATTAGGCAATTCATTAACTCTTTTAATTCCACCCCCCTTTGCACTCTCTTCAGGGATGATTTCCGACATGATAACTATCCTATGTCCTTCCCCGGGACTCAAACTATCTCTATACCATTTTCAACTAAATCGGTTCAGCGGCTTAAGCGTGAAGAAGTAACAGACACACTTTCGCCTTTATAATATTAGTATGGATATATACCTTAAATCCGACGTTTTGATGCGACCTAACATAGGGTATTCCGTTCGTGCTTCCGCATAGTGCTTAAACCATGACTTAGATTTTAATTTCACAACTCGTTATGGTTTTGATACGACTTGACGAGTCTTGGCGCTAATCGTGTTCGCGTTCTTCAAGGTCATATCAAAATATAATTAAAACCGTAACAAGCCTTTAAACCTGAATCGAGCCATATTTTATGAACCGGACTTTTAACATTTCATCGTTCTTAACTTCTTACTGGAATTTGTAAGAACAACTTCAAAAATAAAAACCTGATAGATTTGTTATTGTCCTGTATCAATTTGTATTAGATATCATTGCTATTGTATTAAACCAAGAAAGACAAACGATAGCGACATCTAAAATACACCCAGAGACATCTAGCGACAGATGTTGGCACTAAAATCCAATGTTTTTAACCCACGACAGGCGTGGCTCACTCCGCGATTTCGTCGCTTTGCTACAGGTAGCTAAAAGTACATCCGTTCGGCCCCAATTTTGAGGTTTGTCATAAGCCGCGCGTGGCGCTGTCGCCACCTAGCGGCCATATCTGTGCTGATCGTAACAGACGCGTTTTGTTAGAGAGTGAGTCTTCTGTACCTAGTACTATTATTTATTCTGTGCCCACGATTTATTATAGAGATACCTACTTATATGTATATGGAGCGCTTACCCAGTTGCATCGACAAAGCTTAGGTTTCGCAGATACCTAATCTCAAGAATTAACTTATGTGTGTAAGCTTTCAGTGTGGGGCACAAACATTTTGGTATTCTTTGTATTTTTGTACTGAGTATGCTTGTGCGGCACAATCACGAATAAAAAACCGGCTAAGTGCGAGTCGGACTCGCGCACGAAGGGTTCCATACCATTATACGGAAAAGAATCACGTTTGTTGTATGGGAGCCCCACTTAAATATTTATTTTATTTTGTTTTTAGTATTTGTTGTTATAGCGGCAACAGAAATACATCATCTGTGAAAATTTCAACTACTATCACGGTTCATGAGTTACAGCTGGTGACAGACAGACGGACAGCGAAGTCTTATAGTTCGTTTTTTTTAGCATTAGAAAGAAGGTAAGCGATCATGACATGTCTTTTAATTGAAAAACGCTTTTTAAAAATCAGTAACTATTACTTATGAAAGCAGAAGAATATAAATGATCGTATTAGATTCATAATTGTTACATATTTGCCGTGACTTATTTTTAAGACGTGTTTTTCCATAAAAAGACACATCAAGATTGTTTACCTTATTTGTAATGCTTTAAAAAACGACCTATAAACCGTGACTTTAATTTGAATATCACAACTCGTTATAGTTTTGATACGACCTGACGATAGTCTTGGCGCTAATCGTGTTCGCGTTCTACAAGGTCGTATCAAAATAAAATTAAAACCGTCACAAGCCTTTACACCTGAATCACAGAATAACGAATAGTACTACCGTACAGAAAATTCACTCCTTCACAATAAGTCAGATTAAGGTATAAAATTATACCTATAGTCGCCGCCTGCAAGCAAAATTGAAACTTATAACCGCGCACGAACCGTGAATCTTCTTTGCGCGAGCGTCACGTGACACGACTATGGGGCTGTCCATAAATTACGTCATCGTTTTTTGACACCCTCCCCCCTAAAATCATCCAAAAATCATGCTTCGAATGACCCCGTTTCCTCCTACGTCATGCTACCATCATCCGATGTCCAGACCCCCCCCCCCTAATTTGAAATGACGTAATTTATGAATAGCCCCTATCATGCGGTCGAGCGGCAGCCCACTGCCATACGCCGGAGGCCCGCCGGCCAAATCTACCTAAACTGCGTAGTGACACCCTCCTGCCTGAATCGAGTCCATACTTTTAACATTTCATCGTTCTTACTGGAATTTGTAAGAACAACTTCAAAAATTTAGAACTATTATCTATAAAATATTGAGTGTGTGTGTATCAATTTGTATTAGATATCATAGCTTTTGTATAAACCAATAAAGACAAACGATAGTGACATCTAATATACACCCAGAGTCATCTAGCGACTAATGTTGGCACTAAAAATCCAATGTTTTAACCCACGATTTACTATTTATTATAGAGATACCTACTTATATGTACATGGAGCGCTTACCCAGTTGCATCGACAAAAAGCTTAGGCTTAGGTTTCGCTCAGATACCTAATCTCAAGAATTAACTCATGTGTGTAAGCTTTCAGTGTGGGGCACAAACATTTTGGTATTCTTTGTATTTTTGTACTGAGTATGCTTGTGCAGCACAATCACGAATAAAAAACCGGCTAAGTGCGAGTCGGACTCGCGCACGAAAGGTTCCGTACCGGATACGGAATAAATCACGTTTGTTGTATGGGAGCCCCACTTAAATATTTATTTTATTTTGTTTTTAGTATTTGTTGTTATAGCGGCAACAGAAATACATCATCTGTGAAAATTTCAACTGCTATCACGGTTCATGAGCCTAGTGACAGACAGACGGACAGCAAAGTCTTAGTAATAGGTTCCCGTTTTTACCCTTTGGGTACGGAGCCATAAAAACGAAAAATCTATACTACATGATACTACAATGCAGGCACTTTCGCGACACTAGTTTCCACGTCGTCGCATTTACACTACGAAATCAGTTGCATGACACTAATTTCACCAAAAAATCGCGCAGGGCACGAAATTGATTTTGTTACGTGTTGAAGCCGGGGAATGATAATTAAAAACGCCGGTGACCAATATATAAACTATAATAAAAACACACAAGTACACTAAATGCTAGAATTCTTATATCTAAGTTAAAACTAAGTGTTGGACGCCAAGAGGAGTTTAACCCGCGACGGATTGGGATTCCTGCTAATCCGAAAGTACGCCGGCTAGCGTAAATACTGGTGAAATGCTAACTTGCTAGGTTCGAGACGGTGTTTAAAACCGACCATGAAGGGCATGTCCATAGGCTAAAACAAAGGATTAACTTTAACTATGCCGATGCCGGTCACCTTTAATAGATATTACTTTATAAAAATGTACTCTGTCTGAGTGTTTGCTTAGCCTCTAGCACTTACCCCTTCGCTGTAATATCACTCACAAACAAAACAATAAATAATGTCCATCATTTCCTTATAAACTCAGCTATGATTGCATTTTGCATCTCATTTTACATTTGCAATTTCAATTACTCTGGCGGGTACATTATCCGCACAACAACCGTATTTATCTTTCGAAGACATGAGCTGGAATGACTTGCCGAATGTCATGCATCAATATTAGTAAGGTAAATTTCCTTAAAAATATAGAAAAAGATGATGCGCCACCGGGATTGGAACCCTCGTCCATCCGATCGCAAGTCTAACGTTATGCCGCCGAGCCACCGGTACTGTTAGTTAATCGCGCGAATTAGTTGACTGCTATACGCTCCACGTTTCGTCGGCCTAAGCTACGTACTTCATGCAAAAATAAACCCTATTACTTGCTAAATAAGATTCAATTTTCTATGACCCAGTTAAATATGACTTACGATAACATAACATATTCCTCCTTCCTCAATAAAAAAAAAATATATATAAATATATATTTTTTTTAGTACCCCGGTTTGAGGTCTTTAACATGCCAGTTACCTATACATTTGCCATATACATTGTTTAGACGAAATATGGTCTCTGACAGCTTGTCTACTATTATAGCCCTATCGTACTTAGGAGCTAGTTTTGCCATGAACTTATTGGGAGCGCTTGACAAACATTTAGTCCTTTTGTATACCATCTCACCAACCTTAAAAGTATGTGTTCTACGTTTTCTGTCATAACGCTGCCGACTGTCTTCATGTGCTTGCCTTAATCTTTGTCGAACAGATTCATATACTTCCCCTCGTTGCTTGAGATTCTCTATATATGGCGAAACATTTATCGGGTAATCATTGTCCT
This sequence comes from Cydia splendana, assembly GCF_910591565.1. Classification (NCBI taxonomy): domain Eukaryota; kingdom Metazoa; phylum Arthropoda; class Insecta; order Lepidoptera; family Tortricidae; genus Cydia; species Cydia splendana. Next base: position 11,945,600 of record NC_085979.1, on the reverse strand, counting down.
TATTTTGTAATAATTGCACCGAATTTGGCCGATCTACATTCGGTACACGGGTTTCTCTGCCCAAAAACAAATACGAAGGAGTGTGGCGTGTCGTTTCATGTACTGCAGTCCTTATAGCATTACCGATCTGAGGTAAGTTGACATCCCACATATTGTGTTTTCCTGGCTTTACAAACGTCGAGATCATAGTGCCTACCACTCTGTTAACTCTCTCAGTAGGATTACTTTGTGGGTGATAGTTCGGTGTATACCACAATTTACTGTTATACTTCATTGTCAAATCCTTGAACTGCTGTGAACAGAACTGGCGACCATTATCACAAATGATAGCCTTAGGTGCACCATATAGCAATAACTGACTTTCCAGTATATCGCATATTTTTTCTGCCTTTCCGGTCCTTAATGGAAAGAGAAGCACAAACTTGCTGAACCGACATGTAATCACGAGTAACATAGTGTTACTTGATTTGCTTTTCGGAAATGGGCCCATCAAGTCTAATGATATTAGCTGCCATGGCCGTGTAACCTCCCTATGCTCACCCATGAGTCCTAATGGGCCCTGCTGTGACACTTTATGCCTCGCACACGTGTCACATTTCGTTACATATTGCTTCACTTCTTCCCACAAGTTAGGCCAAAAATATGTTTGTTTTATTTTTAGATACGTCTTACGAATACCCAAGTGACCAGCCGTCACATTGTCATGACAATCTGCGAAGACCTTACCTCTCAATGCCTCAGGCACGTACAATTTCCAAACATCTTCCTGGCTCGGAAACGAACTTAACTCTATCCTTTTATACAACAAGCCATTCATGACTTTCCACTCGTCCGATGTATTATCTTGTACTTCCATTACCTTAGATCTGTACCAATCATCTTTGTGGCGTTCTAAAATGTCAATAGTATTTATTTCCGGAACAGTACTGCCGATCGAACCCCGTGACAATGCATCAGGTACAACGTGACTTTTGCCAGGCCTGTGTACTATATCAAAACTGAACTGCTGTAGCTTCATGGCCCATCTTGCTAACCTACCGTGCGGGTCTTTCATCTTATGTAACCATTGCAACGCACTATGGTCAGTGACCACTGTGAAGTGTACTCCATCAACATATGGCCTAAACTTTTCGATCGCAAAAACCATACTCAGTAGTTCTCTTTCTGACGTTGAGTATTTCTTTTCCCTGTCATTAAGCTTTCTACTTAAATACGCGATGGGCAATTCTACATCTCCCTGATTTTGACATAAGACCGCACCAATTCCGCTATTACTAGCATCACATTGTATAGTAAAGGGCTTAGAATAATCCGGACATGTCACAACAGGCGTCGTGGTAAGTAATGTTTTCATTTTCAAAAATGCCATTTCCGCCTCCTTGGTCCAACATAGTTGTTTCTTCTTTTTCCCTTTTGTAAGGTCATGGAGCGGAGCAGCTACCATGGCAAAGTCTTTGACAAATCTCCTGTACCAACTGGCTAAACCGATGAATCGCATTAACTCTGAGTAATTTCGTGGCCTAGGAAAGTTAATGATTGCCGCCACCATTTCAGGATCTGTCCTCAGCCCATCCTTATCAACTATGTACCCTAAATATCGCAAGCTTGAGCGGGCAAACTTGCATTTATCTACATTTATAGTCAAATTTGCTTTTTTGAGAATTTCCAACACCTTATTTATTAATTGTATATGCTCCTCAAAGCTTGTAGAACAAATAACGATGTCATCCAAATATGCCCAAACCTTATCTTCGTTTGACTGAAACAATATATCCATTAATCTTTGCTGCGTCTGTGAGGCATTAACTAGACCAAATGGCATAACCTTAAAGTGGAATAATCCCTTGCCCCCCACAGCAAAAGCAGTTTTCTCCTTACTGTCCTGATCTAACGGAATCTGCCAAAATGCTGATCGTAAGTCAATAGTGCTCAAAAACCTAGCATTGCGTAGACTATCTAAAACGTTCGTTACTCGTGGCAGTGGATATGTATCACGTTTAGTTACTCGATTTAACTGCCTACTGTCAAGACACAGCCTATTATCCCCATTCGGCTTTTTAACTATAAGAACTGGTGAGCACCATGCACTATGAGATGGTTCCACTACATCATCTGCTAACATCTTATCCAACTCCTTTATGATGTCTGCCTTAACAGTAGGTGAAAAATTATATTGTTTCTGATGAATCGGTTTGGCATCACCAGTATCGATACTATGAGTTAACATGGATGTTCTACCTAACCCATTACCAACCTCTAATCGCATACGTCTTATTACCTGCTCTAATTCTTCTTTTTGCTCTAAACTTAGATCTTCACCAGAAACAATGACCGGTTTATTCACAGGGACGTCACCTAAGTTCATTACCTCGCTTTTATTTCCCCTGAACTGTAATGAAATACCAAACTCTTCAAAGAAATCTTTACCCAATATCATCTGATGACTTAACATTGGCATGACCTTAGCAGCAATCACATTAAACTGTCCATCAAATGATACTGGAATGTCGTACACTACATTGAGATTATGCACTGATCCATCAGCCGTACTCATTTGGGTTGGTGCAATTTTGTACCCTCTCAATCCTATTGATGACAATATATCCGCAAAGGCAGGATTGATGACAGTCCGATTCGCACCATTGTCCAACAATCCTACAAACTGCCTTTGTAGAATGCCTAACCTCACGTAATCTCTATTGTCATTCTCTTTTTTTACAATCATAGGGCACAGGTCACCGTCTGATTGCGAAAAATATCTCCTAACAACCTCCAACCACTCCTGCCACTCCGTAGCTTCTTGACACCGGGGAAAGTCTAATGGACAGGACTCGGATTTTCCCCTGAAGCGTTTCCCTTACAGTGGCAGTCCTTCGTTGTGACCCCAAACCGGCCACACCTATAGCAAAATAGTCTTTGCCTCTCCATCTTGCATTCCCGGAATAGATGCCCACTCTCACGACAATTCCAACATCGCCTACTGATCACTCCAGGTTTGACCTGCAGTGACGCTACCGCCTCCTTTTCTACGGCATCTTTATTACTTATCACTACACCCACCACTTTGCTGCTTAGTTTATGTGCTAAGTCCGGTTCTAGGGTATTTTTTAAAGTCTTAGGCTCCTCAAAATTATCACAACTAATTTTAGTACGTTCGACAATCCTCAAAACATTAACCATATCGGAAACTGAACTAAAATGATCCCTGCACACCGCTCGCTGATAGTATGGCTGAATATTTCGCAACAATATATTGACCTTTTCAGACTCAGTAATCTTGGCTGGCAGTCTATTAAACATGTTTTGCATTACTGCCATGTAAATCAATACCGATTCTTCCTGACCCTGTGTTCTTGCCCTTATCTCCGCCAACAATTCTTCTTGATAAAACGGCTTTTGGAACGCACGCCTCAATAAAATGACTAAATCTTCCCAATCGTTCGCATATTCTTTATTAGCCCTAAACCAAATTAAAGCGTCTTCCTCAAAAAAATCTACTGCGTACCGCCATAAATCAGCGTCTGTTGCATTCCTCGCCTCTCTAAGTTCCGCAACTCGTTCTAAAAAAGCATTGATGCTCATGTTTGTCCCTGAAAACTTTAGCCCCCACTGATATATCGGAACCAGCTTACGCTTTGGAAGATCTTCTTCCACTGTCGATGTCCGCAATAACCTGGACTTGCCACCATCTTTAAAATTCTTCTCCTGTTCCGGAAAAAAATTAACACTCCTGTCCGCCATGTCCTTCGCTCCCTTTGATCCAGTGTCCCTTAGATCCCCTTCTAGCTTTTCTACTATCCTGAGCCCTAAATCGCCTAATGTCTGCTGTAAAATCTCTATATCCTTAACGGTTAAATTCTCCTCTTCAACTATATCATCTTGCCCTTCCAACTTCTCAAGCAACTCCTGACATCGTTGCTGAAGAGCCTCTTTCCGAGTACCATCAGCTTCCGCTGCCTGACCTATCGACATCAACCGACCCTGCACATGATACAGCCTGGACACTAGTCGCCTAAACAATGTCTTATCTGGCTTCCCTACTATCTCGGCAATATAACTTCCCAAAACACTCAACTTTGTAGCACACTTATCTAACTCAGAGGAAACATCAAAGACCTTCTGGACTGGAGCACCACCCCCCTCTGCATCAACTCCTTTAAAATCTTTTTCAAAACCGGAACCGTACTTTGAATACTAATGCCCCGACATCCCAGTTCGTATTCCAGCTCATCCTTTAGCAAATAATTAGGATCCATGCTTAACATAAAATATAATCCTTAACAATAACGAACAAAAAAGCTGTTACAATTGCAAGTTCCGAAAGCGATTATCTATTTGAAACTAAATGTAGAATCTATACTTTAATTCCAAGCAACAAAACCAAGTTAATACGTAGGTAATACACAATTACACATAAAACAATATAATAATATTTTCACTCTTCACAGAATTTTACTCGGTAGGTAGTTATCAAAACATACAAAAAAACAAACGGTAATATTAAAATAATCAGAAATAAAAAACAAACTATCATAACAACCCTAAAAATAATACACCAGCAAACACCTATCAGTTCCAAAATTAACCGTAATTTATTCAACTGTCTAAAAAAAAAAAAATATATAACATCAAACTAAAAACCGTAATACATTCTTTACGCCGTTTTGTCCCCTTCAAACACTGTTATTTAAATTTTAACGTTGGGCGCTATTTGTTACGTGTTGAAGCCGGGGAATGATAATTAAAAACGCCGGTGACCAATATATAAACTATAATAAAAACACACAAGTACACTAAATGCTAGAATTCTTATATCTAAGTTAAAACTAAGTGTTGGACGCCAAGAGGAGTTTAACCCGCGACGGATTGGGATTCCTGCTAATCCGAAAGTACGCCGGCTAGCGTAAATACAGGTGAAATGCTAACTTGCTAGGTTCGAGACGGTGTTTAAAACCGACCATGAAGGGCATGTCCATAGGCTAAAACAAAGGATTAACTTTAACTATGCCGATGCCGGTCACCTTTAATAGATATTACTTTATAAAAATGTACTCTGTCTGAGTGTTTGCTTAGCCTCTAGCACTTACCCCTTCGCTGTAATATCACTCACAAACAAAACAATAAATAATGTCCATCATTTCCTTATAAACTCAGCTATGATTGCATTTTGCATCTCATTTTACATTTGCAATTTCAATTACTCTGGCGGGTACATTATCCGCACAACAACCGTATTTATCTTTCGAAGACATGAGCTGGAATGACTTGCCGAATGTCATGCATCAATATTAGTAAGGTAAATTTCCTTAAAAATATAGAAAAAGATGATGCGCCACCGGGATTGGAACCCTCGTCCATCCGATCGCAAGTCTAACGCTATGCCGCCGAGCCATCGGTACTGTTAGTTAATCGCGCGAATTAGTTGACTGCTATACGCTCCACGTTTCGTCGGCCTAAGCTACGTACTTCATGCAAAAATAAACCCTATTACTTGCTAAATAAGATTCAATTTTCTATGACCCAGTTAAATATGACTTACGATAACATAACAATTTGCTTTCATGAAATTAATGCATGCATTACGAAATTCATTTCACGCCACTAATAGAGTATTTGACTGTATTTAAATTAAATTATTTTACACAATGAAATAAAGCATCAGAAGATTGATAGAGAAACGTAGACAGCAGTTATTTTTAGACACAATTTCTATTTTAAAACCCGTATAAAACTATAAAGAGTTGGTAATTTGATTGTGACGTCACATGCCAGTGTTTCATATAAATTCCATAGTAGCAAAATCGTTTGACAGTTCGAAAAAAGAGACTGATTTGACTAGTAGTCAAATACCCTATTTCATTAAGCAAAATGTGAGACGCAAATACACATTGGACCAAGAAATTGGACAGGTAAAATACCAACCTTAAGCTCGGGTTTCCTAGGATAGCGGTGCCGTCATATAGCGGCCGTCTCCATACAAGTACTACGACATCCATATTTAGCCGTATTATTTAGTATGGAGACGGCCGCTATATGACGGCACCGCTATCCTAGGAAAACCGATCTTAACCGATCTTTTAGCTCTGGTTTCCTAGGATAGCGGTGCCGTCATATAGCGGCCGTCTCCATACAAGTACTACGACATCCATATTTAGCCGTATTATTTAGTATGGAGACGGCCGCTATATGACGGCACCGCTATCCTAGGAAAACCGATCTTAACCGATCTTTTAGCTCTGGTTTCCTAGGATAGCGGTGCCGTCATATAGCGGCCGTCTCCATACAAGTACTACGACATCCATATTTAGCCGTATTATTTAGTATGGAGACGGCCGCTATATGACGGCACCGCTATCCTAGGAAAACCGATCTTAACCGATCTTTTAGCTCTGGTTTCCTAGGATAGCGGTGCCGTCATATAGCGGCCGTCTCCATACAAGTACTACGACATCCATATTTAGCCGTATTATTTAGTATGGAGACGGCCGCTATATGACGGCACCGCTATCCTAGGAAAACCGATCTTAACCGATCTTTTAGCTCTGGTTTCCTAGGATAGCGGTGCCGTCATATAGCGGCCGTCTCCATACAAGTACTACGACATCCATATTTAGCCGTATTATTTAGTATGGAGACGGCCGCTATATGACGGCACCGCTATCCTAGGAAAACCGATCTTAACCGATCTTTTAGCTCTGGTTTCCTAGGATAGCGGTGCCGTCATATAGCGGCCGTCTCCATACAAGTACTACGACATCCATATTTAGCCGTATTATTTAGTATGGAGACGGCCGCTATATGACGGCACCGCTATCCTAGGAAAACCGATCTTAACCGATCTTTTAGCTCTGGTTTCCTAGGATAGCGGTGCCGTCATATAGCGGCCGTCTCCATACAAAATACTAGGTACTCATCCTTATTTAGCCGTATTATTTTGTATGGAGGCCGCTATATATTATATTCACCCCTATCCTAGGGAAAACCGAGCGAAATAAATAAATATTATAGGACATTTCTTACACAAATTGACTAAGCCCCACGCTAAGCTCATGAAGGCTTGTGTTGTGGGTACTCAGACAACGATATATATATATATATATATATATATATAATACATAAATACTTAAATACATAGAAAACAACCATGACTCAGGTAAAAATATTTGTGTTCATCGCACAAATAAATGCCCTCACCGGGATTCGAACCCGGGACCATCGGCTTCACAGGCAGGGCAGCTTAAGAGAAGACCTACCCCGGCTTGGGTCCCCACATGCAGCTAGGGCAGGGCAGCTCATCTCGCAGCTGTGCTGGGACCACGGTGCTGGAGGTCAGGGTCCGAGTACTGGACAACACCTTGGAGATGGTAAGTGCCTCATTTTGTGGTTGCTTCTTGGGAGGGTTCTTTCGATCTAGAAATTATGTTTTTTATTAGTGACATAATAATACTTAAGGCAGGCGTGGCTCACTCCGCGATTTCGTCGCTTTGCAACAGGTAGCTAACATTACATCCTTTTCACACCAATTTTGGTGGCTAGCCATAAGGCGCGCGTGGCGCAGTCGCCACCTAGCGGCCATATCTGTCCTGGTCGTAACAGAGACGCGTTTTGTTAGAGAGTGAGTCTTCTGTACCTGGTAGGTACTATTATTTATTCTGTGCTTAAGGGCCAGTTTGGTGCGACTGTTTCCCTAAGGGTGGTATTCCACCTGCCCAATTTATTTGTCCAATGTGCATTGCGTCTCACTCACTCATTAAGCAAAATGTGAAACGCAAATACACATTGGACGTAGATATTGGACAGATGGAATACCATCCTAACCGCCACTTGTACCATCCCACTAACCCGGGGTTAACCGGTTAAACCTGGAGTTACCATGATTACCAGTATAATTTGACACTGGGTTAACGGTTTAACCCCGGGTTAGTGGGGTGGTGCAAGTAGCGCTTAATGGTCATTAAGGGTGGTAATCCACGTAAAATAATGCAAAACGTTGTATTGTCACACTTAGAGATGGGTCGCGGGTATTTACCCAATTTACCCACCCAGGTAAATACCCATCTACCCGGTATTTACCCGTATCTACCCAAATGGATGGGTAGATTCATTTCTTGTTGCACATGTTGATTTGTGTTAAAGTGGAGATATAAATCGAGTTAATGGTTGTAATTATTGTGTGTCATTTAAGGGTCGTTCTCTCATTTCGTGCAAATCGGTGATGTTCTCTCGATTTGTAAATTTTCTTTTAAATGGTAAATTTTTGGGTTTTCATGCATTGTGGATTCATTTATTGACACTTTTATGCTAAAGGCACCTTCGTAACCTTATTCCTTTTCATTTAATAAGACTGGTGGTAATGAACTACGCGCTGGTAATGAAATGGGCATGGATGGTAATTTTATCAGTGGAGGGTAATGAAACAAACTTATGAAATCGCAATAAAAAAACTTTAGTTAATGAAAATTAACACCATTAATATAATGAACAACATTAAAATCACGTGTCTTAAGCGCTGTGCAGACGATCAAGCCGACTTAACAAATACTCCGGCTTGACAATCGCGACTTATGATTTACCACCTAGCTTGTAGCGATTGTCAAGCACAATTTACGTGATTGAAGACGTATTTCGTATTGTTTATTTATTTAATGATTACACAGCACTACATCAGTCTTGTCACTAACACACTGAGAAACTACATACTTTAATTTAAAATTAACATCCAAATACACTCGACTGCCAATCCATCCACCGTAGCTCCATAAACTCGCAAAATCTCAAGCACTCATGAGTTAACAGGAGATGCACCAGGAGAAGCCTAAGGGTTATATTTCTAATGTCCGGTACAAAAAGTCTTACAAGCCTCTCTACTAGTTCAAGGCAGCCAGAGTCTCCACGAAAAGCCCAACAAGCTAAAAGTAGTAGGCTTAAGTTGTGCCTCACCTCCAAAGAAATGAAGCCCAGGGTTCCTAAAATAAATATTTTTAGGTAATAAAACCTAAGGAAATTCTTTTGGACCTTTTCCAATAGTAGAATGTACGTTGACTCGTAAGGGATCCAGGCTAATGCTGACGCCTCCAACTTGCTTCTAATTGTAAAAAACTTTTATGGGGCAAGGGTCATGGAATTATCTGACAATGCGAGTGACAAAGCCTAATCTACTGAAGCTACAGTACCAAGTGCTTTGATATGGTCGTGAATGTTAGCCGCGTATCGAATATGACCGCAAGATCCTTTACTGAGACGACTCTTGAGCATATGTAGGAAATAGGGCTTGATTAAAACTACACACTTGACACTTAGCCGCATTGAAAGTCAGTTTGTTACCCCGACTCCATTGGAACAGAGATGATGAAACATCCTCCTGCAGCAACTTACAATCCTCCTCCTTCTCAACTCAATATACCAATTTAAGATCGTCGGCGTAGAGTAGACACAAGCGTTATGGATAACCGAGGGCAGGTCATTGACCATTATTCCAAATAGGAAAGGCCCCAAGATTGAATCTTGGCTGTCACCAAAACGAGTATGGTACGGATCTGGTACGAAGTGGCCATGCTGGTCGTTGCGTGCTGCGGTTTATCACGCAGATAACTGGCAAAAATGTTAAGCAAATGTGGATTGAACCCAATAGCGTCTAGTTTGTGTAGGAATACATCGTTACCCACACGATTGAAGGCTTTTCGGAAATCATAATACAGGACGTCTATCAGGATACCCATATCCAGATGCTCTGAGATGGTGTCACTGTCAACCAAGGTCAGGTTAGTTTTCACAGACCGTTTCACTCTGAAACTATGCTGAGTGTTGCACAGGAATAATGGTTTCACTTGTTTCGACAACGTGCCATGGAGTATGGACTCAAACAGCTTTGCTAAAGCTGAAAGAAAAGAATACCTTGACTTTGGGTCGGTCTTACCCGTGAAATCTTCCAATGATGATGATATGTACTTGTGGAGAGTAGGTACCAGATTAAGCATGGAGTGTATTGGACCATTCAAATGCTCTAAACACCCCTTTAAGATATATGCAGGTACCTAAGTAGTCTGGACCAACAGTATAGAAGCCCGAAAAACTTACTTTGGTGTTAAGTCCCCTTACATTTTGGTAAATTAGATCCAGTGAAGGTTTCAAATCAGGATTCCGAACTAAGTATTACTGGTTGGTTTTTGTCTGACTCCCATTGACGTTGGATTTACGAAATGACCACGATTATCGGGCTACATAGTTGGAAATAAACAGGATTCATACATTGTCGAGGGTACTCCTATTTTGAAAGTCTTGGAGTCCCCTTTGAGCTTAAGTTCATCGACAGTGCACCATGAATAACAGCAGATATGCCCGTATGTCCTCCGATCCTCAAGCTATATTCCACAGATGGATGAACTTGCGATGGTCCACCGCCCTGAGAGGGATTTTACACCGCTTTTTACTGCTGGTATCAGTTTTCTGAGATTTATCACGCACGGATTGGGAATTGTCGCTTTTGACGGCGGAGGCACTATTATTGCTTATCGGCCTGTGTTTATGTTTCTGTAGTTTCTGCCCTTTATTCCAAACATTTGCCCCGTTCTCTACCTTATCGTCGACAGGTATTAGATGATTCCAACTCACTTAGTCTCTTAGTAACGTGTCAAATTTCTCAGCACAGTCCTTGAGTGCGTTCTGGTATTATATATAGAGCGGCAGATTATGTTAATCTACTGCGCTCTAATTAATTCCAAAAAATCACCAGTTGGGCTCCCCTATATATTATTACATAGTTTTAAATGCTTATACCAACATTCTAGTTATAATAACTTAACCCTCTTTCCATTAAATGCACTGCCTGTACGGTTACCATCAGTTTGTCACTGACATAAACGCCGTCGAGAACGTAATTTACTTTCTATACATCCCGTTTGCACTAATATGCGAGTGCGAGCGAGATGTATAGAAAGTAAATTACGTTCTCGACGGCGTTGATGTCAGTGACAAACTGATGGTAACTGTACTGATATACATTATCATTACCTTCTAAATTCGTTCATTACCTTCCCTGGCAAAATTGGAAGGAAAAGAAATGAATGAAACAGATATGAATGAAGTTTTGGAAGTTTTCGTCGCCTAGGTCGGTTGATATCAGACCTTGATTTCGCAGAATAAGCCATACGAAAGGCAACCCTAAAACAAATCAATTAGGTATAATTTTAATAATGTACAATTGGTACTTACTGTATAAATCACTAGATGGCGATGAAGATTTATCTGAACCACACTCCTTCCCGACACGAGAGAACGTAGGTATTTTCGTCAAAAGCAACATACGGACGACCGCTGTGGTAGCACGCGGCCAACTGACTGACGAACAATGTGTTGTATCCGCGGGAAGTGCTATATACCCTTGCTATATAGCAAAATATAGCTAATCCATTTCTCGCGTCGGTAATGAAGAAATTGCTTGGACCATCACTTATAAGGCTGTATAGTTTTATTGTTAATTTCTTAGCGTATAATATTATAGGATATAAAACATAACTAAATTACTTGTTTACTGAACTAACAACAAGTTTTCTATTTTTAGTATCTTAAGGTTCAAATGGAGGTCAAAGTTTAACTTCGCGCGTTACATGCAGAGAGGAATGAAAATAGTGGGGGTTAATTGTAAATATAAAGAAAATAACCACCTTTTTAGAATTGTTCATGGCGGGCCAATATACTTTAGGTCCTATGTTACAACCTTGCATTAACAGATATTCGAAAACACCATCACATTTTTGGTAAATTGCAAATAATACCGATTTGCACGAAATGCGAGAATGACCCTTAAAATGAAATGGTTTAGTGAAACCTGTAGTTGTAACTAAGGAATTTTTAGTATAATTTTGATAAATAATAAAAAAGGCCGTCATAAGTGTATTTATTTAAAGATTTGAGTAATTTATCGTACTTATACGTTGATAATACACATTCGAACTTCGGTCGCGGGGGGTGCGGTTGGGGGGAAGGGGGTTAAAGTGAACTTTTTCATATTTCTTGGAATCTGTCATTAATATCAAAAAGTGTTGTATGTATAAACTAAAGTAGACAGAATTTCCTACAAAAAAGGTTATATACATTTTTGTCCTAAAACTAACTGTATTTGACTTATGAGCTTCCCAAGTTGTGATACTGCACAATTTTTTTTTATTATCATTCATAAGTAGTATTTATTTTCATCTTTCTAATGTATATTAAAAGCGTTTTAAAACATTTCCGGAAGCCAGGGTATGATTTTACACGATTTTCATAATTGGACTGATATGTTAAAATCGAACTTCACCTCATAGCAACCTTTTCGTAATTAGTTTGAACATACATTTTATGTAACATTATAAAAAAATACATAAATGAATCTTATTTATAATCACATACCATTAAACACATCAAATTTAGAAGCAAAACGAAAATACCCGCGTATTTACCCGCGGGTAGGTAAGTATCGGGTATTTACCGGGTAAATACCCGCTCTCGGGTATTTACCCGGGTAGTTACCCATCTCTAGTCACACTTAGCACTTGGCACCTTAAGGCTCCGTCACGCAGGCGCGTTTTGCGGGCGGCGCGTGAGGGCGCGCCGCTTTTACATATAAAACGCTCACGCCGCGCTCACGCTCCGCCCGTAAAACGCGCCTGTGTGACGGAACCTTTAATGTGATAGCTTAAGTAGATGGCGCTGCATGGTCAATGGGCCATGGTGCAATGTCTCGCCCGAGACACGAAGCACGTCACGTCTACACAGAATTGCTTCGCGAAGCGGTTATTCGGTCACATTTAGGAATTTTAGGATACGAATTACTACGTATGATTTTGACTAGCCATTCCTTCCGACAGGCGAGGTGGTAGGAGGCAGGACAGCGCAGACACTCGCGACGCTTGCCCTCACTACTGCGGCATACAAGGCACCACGATATGGGAGCTACTTTTCCTACAGACGTACTTATAGTATAATTCCAATAGATGGCGCTTTAATCAATCCAATCAGAATCCAATGCAGTGACGGTTAACTTCATAATGGGGTAAGCAACTGTCAAAAAGGTTATAGATAGCTACTTATCTTGGCTTATACAAAACAACTTACGTATGATTTTGACAAGCCATTCCTTCCGACAGGCGACATGGTACGCGGCAGGGCAGCGCGGGCACTCGCGGCGCTTTCCCTCGTTGCTCCCACACACGAGGCACCAAGATATTGGAGCCACTTTTAATATACATCCAATAGACAAACGTACTTATAATATACTTCCAATAGATGGCGCTTCAGAATGGGGAAGGATGCTATCAAAGGTTTTATAGGGACCGGGCGCGTGGGAGGGTCTGCCATATTGTGCCCTGAATCGGAAACATATCGTCGGCCTCAGTCGCAAACCTCGTAACTCCATTTCAAGGAAATTAATAATTGCTACCTTGGACAACAATACTTAACAATAACAACGATACTCCTCCGGGGGAGTTACGAGGTTTACGACTTAAGCCGACGATATGTGCACATGTAAATTGCCAAAGCAAGCTACCATCTACCGTTCTCGTCGGTACGTTTCCTTGTGCATAGGTTCTGCCATCTTGTGGGCTACATCGGAGGTCGCGCCAAAAATCTGACGGCTCCTATGAATGAATGAATGAAAATGAATGAAAACATTTATTTTCAGGCAACTATTGGCCCATAGATAAATACCTTAAAACTAGCATACATATTATTACAAAATATATCTTAAAACTAAAAACACAATTATGGCTGCGATGCAGTTCGCAACCCCGCAGTGTCAGGGAGCCGGCCGCGGAACCGCCGGAACTTGACACCCTTCGGCCAAAACTCCTCCTTGGTGAAGGTCCTATGCTGCCCCCTATAGTTCATGCACGGGGCCTGTAGATTAGGGCCAGTATAAAAACAACTTACGTATGATTTTGACAAGCCATTCCTTCCGACAGGCGACATGGTACGCGGCGGGGCAGCGCGGGCACTCGCGGCGCTTTCCCTCGTTGCTCCCACACACGAGGCACCAAGATATTGGAGCCACTTTTCGAACTGGTGTATTCTGAAATAATACATCAAGTTTTTTAGTTTATAAAACAAACGAATTAGAGCAAAAACAAGTTAAGTATGAAATACTTAAATTCGCGTTAAAAAGATAACTTTGGTATCTGAAGCTACATATACTATAGTCTGTATCTTTAGGTATTTAAATAAAAGTAAACAAAATCTACCCTCAAATGGCTCTTTAAGCCAGTTGAGGGTAGATGAAAACATTACATGATCAAATAATGTATGTAGGTTAAAGTCAGGTCGTTCAGTGACTGATACAGGTGGTTTTGTATTTGGTTGGTTAACATCAATAAATGTAAAAAAAAAAACAAATTATTAGTTTACTTTTATTAGAGGGGTCCTGTCATAGTAAATTTTGTAGTCACAGTAAATTTACTGCCATCTATCGACACACGACTAAAACTCAAAATGAAAACGTATAAAACTATCGAAAAAATTTATATATATGGATAAATGATTTTATTATTTTATATCATTTTGACCCATGTTCATTCACTGATACGTATGTGTTAAAATTGTTAAATATAAAACGGTGTCGTCAACGCCATCTAACCGACCATAGGCCAAAGGTGTGTGCGCCATCTATCCGAGAATGACTTTTTCTTGATTTCCGAGGCACGTTTTTTTCTTAGACTTTATTCATCTTATACGGAGTTACATATGTCTTTGCTTTTATTTAAATACCTAAAGATACAGAGTATAATTACGGGCATAGATATACCTTATCCTATTGTAAGTACTAAGTTTCAGAGCCATCTAGCTAGTCGTTTTAAAATGACAGCGTAACTACGTTTGTATGGAGAACCGAGCTCGCTGCGGACTCTTACCCCTTATTCATAAAACTTTACGGGCTTGATTTAGTTAAATTATGTTTTATCCCTTTCTTACAAATACATAAGTCTAAATGACAGATAAAGACAAACGATTATCAGCTAATTGCGGCTTGTAGCGCGTTTATGAATAAGGGGGTGAGATTCAGCTGTCCGTCCGTCTGTCTGTCTGTCACCAGGCTGTAACTCATGATCCGTGATAGCTACACAGTTGAAATTTTCATAGATGATGTATTTCTGTTGCCGCTATAACAACAAACACTAAAAAAAAAAAAAAAAATTAAGTGGGGCTCCCATACACCAAACCTGATTTTTTGACGTGTTTTTTTTTCGTATAAAGGTACGAAACCCTTCGTGCGCGAGTCCGACTCGCAATTAGCCGGTGTTTTATTCGTGATTGTGTCGCACAAGCATACTCAGTACAAAAATACAAAGAATACCATAATGTTTGTGCCCCACACTGAAAGCTTACACACATGAGTTAATTCTTGAGATTAGGTATCTGAGCGAAACCTAAGCTCTTTGTCGATGCAACTGGGTAAGCGCTCCATGTACATATAAGTAGGTATCTCTATAATAAATAGTAAATCGTGGGTAAACATTGGATTTTAGTGCCAACATTAGTCGCTAGATGTCTCTGGGTGTATATTAGATGTCGCTATCGTTTGTCTTTCTTGGGCTATTGTATAATAGCAATAATAATATATCTAATACAAATCGACGCAGGACAATAACAAGACTATTTTTGAAGTTGTTCTTACAAATTCCAGTAAGAACGATGAAATGTTAAAAGTCTGGTTCATAAAATATGGACTCGATTCAGGTTCAAAGGCTTGCGACGGTTTTAATTTTATTTTGATACGACCTTGTAGAACGCGAACACGATTAGCGCCAAGACTCGTCAAGTCGTATCAAAACCATAGTTGTGAAAAATCGAAGTCATGGTTTAAGTTTAAGCACTACGCGGAAGCACTAACGCCACCACCCTATGTTAGGTCGCATCAAAACGTCGGATTTAAGGTGTATTTCCATACTAATAATAAGTTATTATAAAGGCGGTCTTTCTATTACCTCTTCACGCTTAAACCGCTGAACCGATTTAGTTAAAATTTAGTATAGAGATAGTTTGAGTCCCGAGGAAGAACATAGGATAGTTTTTATGTCGGAAATCATCCCTGAAGAGAGTGCGAAGGGGGGTATATAATTGAAAGAGTTAATGAATTGCCTAATAATTGAAGTAAAGTCTATTTTTTTATTCGGTAGACTAAAATGACATTTCTTAGTATAAAATGACAGATGATGTTCATACTGAGAAATGTCATTTCAGTCTACCGAATAAAAAAATAGACTAAGCAATGCGCGAATTGAATGATCGCTATTAGCATTATCCAGGCGCTATACCTACTTTAGCTGCTGTCACTAATTCCACGCAGACGAAGTCGCGGGCAAAAGCTAGTATTAAATAATATCGCGGTAGACCCGTTCATAGGGGTCGTCCAGAAATCATGTGATTGTTAAGACAACACCATTTCCCATACAACAAACGTGATTTTTTTTACTTTTTTTGCGTTATGGTACGGAACCCTTCGTGTGCGAGTCCGACTCGCAATTGGCCGGTTTTTAAAAGAAGATTGTAGAAGGAAGTCAGTGGCAGGAAGGTTAAGAGGCCATCAACGTGCACACTAGCGCCACAGCTAAATAATCGTGATTATTTAAATTTAACGAAAGATATTGAAAAAAGGGGGCCGCTACGTACTGTATTGTGTATTTAAGGACCTTTTGAATATATTAGACTAGTTTTTATGTTGCTGGATTCGTCAATATATGCGTCCAAAGTTAAAACGGCCGTTTTTGTTTTGAGTTCCTAGATAGACGAATCCAGCAACGTAAAAACCAGTTTGATGTATTCAAAAGGTACTTACACGCACAATACAGTACGTAGCGGCCCCCTTTTTTAAATATATTTCGTTAAATTTAAATAATCACGATTATTTAGCTGTGGCGCTAGTGTGCACGTTGATGGGCTCTTAAGTTAAGGTCTACGATGCAGCATGTTACCTCTCCTGTCTCATTTTCAGCGTTCGCCGGCAGTCGTTTATGCACGTAGTTGTACCTCCAGCATTGGTGCAGATAATCTTCTATCTCGCGCTCCGTCATTATATTCTATGATAGCAAAAAAAAAACTTGTCATAAATTCATAAAAACATAACACATTCGAGTGCTGGGAACCCACTCCGCGGGGGCTCTGTTCGACTGCTCGTAGTAGTTTTCATCTACAAAGCGGGAAAACGCTGGGATTGGCTAGTAGGGCTACGAATTATAATGTCAACCTAATAAATAATAAATTAATTATAATGGATTAAATAAAATAAAAAAGAAAAAAACCAAAAGAACGAGACTTTAGATTTGGCATTTGCAATGGTATATTTTTTTTTACACACTTCCAGCGCCATCTGTGTTAAGCTATGCACATTTATCCTCATTCTTCCACATAATGAGCGCTGGTGGCCTAACGGTAAGAGCGTGCAACTTTCAATCCGGAGGTCGCGGGTTCGAACCCCGGCCGTTCTAATGAGTTTTCGGAACTTATGTACGAAATATCATTTGATATTTACTAGCTGCCTTTCGCTGAAGGAAAACGTCGTGAGGAAACCGGGCTCATCCCAATAAGGCCTAGGCGATTTGGGTTAGAAGGTCAGATGGCAGTCGCTTTCGTAAAAACTCGTCCCTACGCCAATTCTCGGGATTAGTTGCCAATCGGACCCCAGGCTCCCATGAGCAGTAGCAAAAGCTGGGACAACGCGAGGAAGATGATGATTTTTTCCACTTAATATGATTCTTCCTCTTAATATGAAGAGTAGGTACATGTCTTGATTAAATTTTCAAGTTTTTGCTGTAAACACGTCAAGACGTAACATTGGCAGAGTGTCACCTAAATGCTACAATGTTATTAGAGTAAGACCAAGAAAAGTCTGCAACAATTATGAAAGTACATATGACGTATAAATAACGCTTGCATTGCGTATGCTATCAAAATCGTTGCATACTTTTCTTGGTCTAACTCCACAAGCTTTTTATTAACTTGCAATGTATCTAGGTAATGTAACTATTAACTATGTGTGTAGGGGTCAAATCCTGCAAGTTAAATTTGACCCACTTCTAAACTTCCAACGAAGCTGAAAATTTGCATACATATGTAAGTCGGGTGACAATGCAATATTATGGTACCATCGAGCTGATCTGATGATGGAGACCGGAGGTGGCCATAGGAACTCTGGTGATAAAACAACGCAACCTAATTGTGTTTGGGGTTTTAGAATTGTCTCGATAAGTATTAGTTGCATGTGGAAAGAAAAGTACAGTCAGCGATAAAAGCTTGTACCAAAAATGAAATTATTGCTTAAAACTTATTGTTCTTCTTTTTTTTCGTCGTTCCCTCATGACTGAGGATCGTGACCAACAACTATGTCCCTCCATTTATCGCGAACAAGGGCTATGTGGGCTGCCCTTGTTGGAATTGTTAAAGAATCTCAGGAATTGTTAAAGAGGCTCAAGGTTACCTTGATGACCAGGTCGAACTTATCCTCCGTGCTGGCGTCCACTTGCAGGAGATAGTCAAGTGTGTCGCGACTCTCAATAGTTTGCTCCTTCATCAGCACCTACAAAATGCAAAGCTTTAGCAGAGAGAAAATAGTGTAGAGTAGCTTTCCTTATCATAGATGGCGTTATAGGTATACTATTTGACGACCGGTCTGGCCTAGTGGGTAGTGACCCTCATACCTATGATGCCGATGGTCCCGGGTTCGAATCCTGGTAAGAGCATTTATTTGTATGATGATACTGATATAGATATTTGTTCCTGAGTCATGGTTGTTTTCTATGTTGTTATTGTCTGTCCTAGGGCACCCCAGGGCCTCCACAAGATCCTTCCACGCCTTCCTGTCTTGAGCAACCGTCTTGGCCTCGTTCCAGCTCAGTCCTACGGCTGTCAGCTCGTTCTCTACGCTGCGCCTCCAGGTGTGTACAGGGCGTTTGCGGGCTTGCTTCCCGCCCTGAGGCCGCCACTCGAACGCGATACTGGCGTTGTTCGTACCTCCTCTTCGCAGGGTATGACCGATCCGTCTCCACTTCCGCAGCGCTACTTCTTGGACGATCGGAGGTTGTCAGCACATACTCCACAAATCCTCATTTCTTATAGTCTTCGGCCAGAATATGCGGAGGATCGACCGGAGGGACTTATTGACAAACACTTGTAGCTTGTGTGTCAGCCCTTTTGTCACTCTCCACGTGTTTTCTATGTATTTAAGTATTTATATATTACATATATCGTTGTCTGGGTACCCACAACACAAGCCTTCTTGAGCTTACCGTGGGGCTTAGTCAATTTGTGTAAAAATGTCCTATAATATTTATTTATTTACTATGTATGCATTGCATTTTACGCATTTGACTCCCTGAGACATAACGCAAACGCGAACGCTAGTCACACTACCAAATGAAATTTACACCAGGGGTTCAGATATTTATAACATGCTTGACCATTGACATATACAGTTCATAAAACTAAAATACAGATTAGAAACAGGATCAAATTATTACTTTATATTACATAAGAACATGATTTCATTTACATGCCGTATTTTGTCTAGTTTCTTACAAAAAACTGCAGTATTTTTATGAAATCCTATATGCATGAATGTTTTTAAAAAATTTCTTGACAGGTTCATGTTTTCATTGCAAAATTTCACAAGCTGCAGATTTTACTTCATGACTCTGATTATAATGTTTTATTTTACAATCATATCATATATGTATGCTCCAGTATATTCTGGGTATAATCAATGGTTTCTTTTGATATCGGCAAGAGAACCAATAGATACAGGGCCCATGTGCTCTTACAATTCATGTACCTACACTATATTTTTATTAGCCTATGTGTGTGTCCCACTGCTGGGCAACGGCCTCTCCTCTTCCTTTCCAATCCTCCCTGTGCTGAGCAAGATTCTGCCGATCCCGCTGGAATGCTTCCAAGTCGTCCTGCCATCTCTTTCTCGGTCTGCCTCTCCCTCAACTACCCTGGGGATGCCAGCTAGTGGCTATTTTGGCCCATCTGTCATCATGCATCTGGCAGACATGTACACTATGTAATAAAAAAAATCCTGTTTTCACCTTATAGTATGTATCGAAGAACATTTCCTTTCCCCTCCGCACAAACTCCCTAAAAGAGTTCTCATGTTTGCCCTGCTTGAGCGGTTGGTGGGAGTGGTCATATTTGGCGTTGAAGTCTGGCGTTTTGTAGTGGTCTGGCTTCACGTTGAAGGGCAGCAGGGGATCTACCTTTGTGATCTGCAATGGAAAAATTCAGTATTCAGTTCTTTATTAATTATTTTGTGGTGACAGTCTAGCGAACTTCACTGAGGATGAGGTTTGGCTGAAAGGTGTCAAATTCCAGGGGTTTGTGGCTGGCTCCCTTAGTCCCTGGCATTGCAAGTTTGCAAAATGTATTTTTTTTTTGGTTAAAGATATATTTTATAATAACATGTATGTTAGTTTTAAGATATTTATCTATGGGCTAATATAGGTATCACCAATTTGTCACCAAGTGTTTCTTAAGGGGTCCGATTTTTTAAAATAATATGGCCATCACGGTCTGTTTCTACTTGAGTTTATTTAATACGTATTAAAATAATATAGGTTGGCAGTCCGGATCCGGACCACGGTCCGCCATTTGGTGACTTCTGGGCTAATAGTTGCTCGAAAACAAAGATTTTTCATTTTATTTATTTGTGATAACAAACACATTTAAGATTAACAGACAATATACAAGCTTCCCTACAAATATTAAAGCAAAAGTAACTCTACACTCTGTCTGTCTGTTACCCTTTACTTCACGCTTAAACGGCTAATCCAATTGAGGTGAAATTTGATATGGAGATAGTTTAAGGCCCAGGAAAGGATGTAGGCTAGTTTTTATCCATTATCATCATCATTCTACATAGACAAAGTTACAGGCAGAAGTTAGTGTTATAGTTTTTAAGTTGGTATGGCATGCTACTGATTGCTACTCTATTGTACTACGCTAAAGCAGTTTCTCGAATGGCTGATTAAACAATTAAAATTTAGTTTGTAATTTTTATTTACCTTCTTCACAGCCCCAGGGCTAGTTTTAGTAACAACACCCTTCGGTTTGATCACTCTGCTAGGTCCGTAGAATGGTCTGCACCTCTCTGCGAGACGCAGGGCAGTCCAGGGTATCCAAAGTCGCTGTTTTGTGCAGAATGTTTCAACATGATAGCACAACTCTTTCTTCCACTTAACTTTATCAGAGGCATCCTTTTGCACTGTTACGCCTAAAACTATAAAATTATGCTTACTATACTCTCTTGCTGCGGCTCTGTAGTCCGTGCAGAAGACGTTAAACTGGAATTTTAATACTTTATTTATTGTGGTAAAGCTTTATGTACTATTCCCACCAACCGGCTGGAATCGGGCTGTGCCTATACATTACGGAGTCCGTCCGGAGACTCCGGAGCCGTCTGCGGAGAGCCGACCGGGCCGGCTTGTGGCCGTACAAATGTGAAATGCGTTCCGACTCCGCCCGTCCGGTGGAAATCGTACTTTAAGCGGGCTACCTAGCAACAAAATAATTGTTCTCAGTTCAGATTCAAAAGTCATACAACTTGTAAAGTTACAAACAAAACAAAAAAAGGTGATATTAAATATGAATATAGCTTAAAAATAGAAATCTTACTTTTATCACCATGAAATCGACCACGATTGTCCTTCACTACTGTGACTTTTGCGTAAGTTTTCTTGGATAACCAAGCTATGGCGACGTCGCCCACTTTCCATATGTAAATAGTTTCACTGGTTTCATTTCCACACATGACTCTTTTATTATAATAAAATTTATTCAATATACATATCCGATTTTATAATATACAATTAGAGAAATATTACGAATGTAAATAAAAAGCTGCAAGACAATACCTACTCTCAGTATATATAAGTTACTCTATGATACCTACTGTAAACTTGACAATTCCAGGAAAAGCCGAATAAACTTTCGTAGATTTCAAAAACAACTTATCCGCTACTTCCGTTAGTACACAATAAATTAAATTATTTATCATTTATATTTCAAACAATTTCAAGGCTATTCTATTTCACATTCACAAATAATGAGAATAAAAACTTCAAAAAAGCGATCGCGGATCGGAAATTCCGCATGGGAAACAATGGCCACCGCGGGAAAGTTTGAACGGAATGAAAAGAGAATGAAAACATTGAGATTCTTGCTTGCTATTGGCTAAAATACACTGAGTCTCCAATGCTACCAATATCAAACAACAACAATTAAAGTGTTGCCATGTAATTTCTTTGTTATACAGCGCCATCCAGTGTCGAGTAGAATCACTAATAGCGCTAGCCGGCGAATAAACTTTGTTATAGCCTACTAGATGGCAGTAGTAGTCCCAAAAATAGTTCAACTGGCTAAAGCTAAGTTGCAAGTGTTATATAAACGTTCTATTTTCATAAAAGTGTGTGTGTGTGACGACCTGGTAAAGGTCGCGGGAGTCCGCTGGATGCGGGTGGCGCAAGACCGGTCATTGTGGCACTCTTTGGGGGAGGCCTATGTCCAGCCATGGACGTCCTCTGGCTGATATGACGATGATGATGATGATGATGTGACGTTTAAAATAACACTTGCAATCTTGGCAATCAAAATCGCTGCCAACAGTAAACGGAAATTTCCGTTCACTGGCTGCCAATTAAGCTTGGTCTACTCTAATCCGTTTCTCATGCTCCCCTAATGCTTCGTATTTCATCTTACCTACCTTATTCGCGTAGTAAATAAAGGATAGGATATAGGTTAAAGTTCATGATGTAGATAATAATTCAGGATCACCGCTACCCCAGGTTATTGTTATTGATCCCGCCCGTTGGCGTTGACTGTCTGGCTGTCTGTGCACACCAGCGCCTCTGTCGGCATCCTATGAAAACATACGAGTTTCATGTGCATTTTATGTAGAGTTGCGTTTCATGCGTTTGAAATGATTTTTTAAGTAAATTCGGTATGAATAAGGGTTTATATTTAAGATGTTTTAAAGTATTAGACAAGTTACTAATGATTACAGCACGATTACCTCAAGTTTTAAGGGGCCCACTGATTAACAGTCCGCCGGACGGTATCGGCCTGTCAGTTGTTCGGAACTGTCAAATTTTTGTTCTAACTGACTGGCCCATACCGTCCGGCGGACTGTTAATCAGTGGGCCCCTTTATACTCATTAAGTTTTTTTTAATGTACTGGCACTTCTAGGACAACCCTAGGTACCTACAGTCCTACAGTGTGTATACATAAGCTAGATTTTAATGTGATTGTTGTAACGAGAAGTCATCTAATAATTCTTAGGTCTTACAATTAGGAGGTGGCTTAATTAATAGCCTTAGGAAATCTGATAAGGAACTTTTCAAGTTAACTAAATAGACGTTTACCGATTTCCGGAAATATTCTTCTCTTACTCCTTCTAAATACATATATAAAATGATCATCTGATAGCTTAGAGAACTACAATAAGTATTTCAATAAACAAATATTAAGTACCGATAATAATTTATAATTACGCATAGAGTCTGTGCGGAAAGAGAAGAGGCGTGGAATATATGGAGCCCAGTACATTCCTCGACACTTCTTCTTCCGCACTGACTCTACAATTAAATACTTAGTATTACTTAGGTACCTACATACCTATAGGATAGGAAAAATTCTTATTAGAAGTCTTATTATTATTTTTTCACATAAGTATTTTAAAGATAGCAATTTATATAATATATAAGAGATAGGCAGGTATACGGTATACAACAATAACAGATGACGCACGTATATGCACTTTATATCAATAGGTATCTTCGAGAGCAAAATCACAGCTATAATCTTTCTTTTATAAACAAGTACCCCACGACTGCCGCTCTGTGATTGGTTGATCTCCCGCGCGGGGCGTGGCCTGGTCCCGCGCAGCTTCCAATGGTTATCTCAATGTGATGGGGACAGATTGTGTAGGGGACAATCTTATGTAAGTTAGGTAGGTATGCTTCGAGATGTAATTTAGTTCGGAACGCGTTGAACTTGTTTTTATCGGTTAGTTGTTTTATATGGCATGCTTCCTTTGATTTTAGTACCGCAAAATGGGGTGAGTAGGGATTGCGTGGAGAGTTGGGTTATGAATAGGGAGAGAAGGAATGCCAGGGGGTGAGATGGTTTTTAAAGGCTACTGCTACCTAAATAATGTATTCTTATTACAAATGGAGCTATAGTGATATTCATAAGAAAAAAAATCGATCCAACTATGTTCCAAAATCACCTTTGTATGAAATCCCATCTCACCCCAACTACGAGGTACTACGGGGTGAGGGGGGTTTTGTGTTTATCGGTAAAGTTATGAAATGGAAATACCTAAAATCATAAAAAAAACTAAAATACAATCATCCGGAACATTTATTAGGTATATATAGGTACCATACAGTTTACATATGTAAAAATGAAATGTTATCGAGGTTTGAATGTCAGTTTCTCCCTACTCACCCCATTTTACGGTACCTATTATGAACGGGTATTTTTTGACATGTTAATTTAATCCCAGAATTACTCACTGTAGTAATAATATATGACACCGCCATTCTTAAAAAATCCCATAAAATTAATTGACAAAAAAAAAACTATTTGATCGAAGCTGCTCACAAAATGTCATGAGTTTCGATTGAGAATTGCGACCTGTAGAGGAAAATATCCGGACATACGATTTACGACATTTTTGCCCAAGCTGAAAAGGAGACCTTCGCTAACGGTCGGTAAGATTTGCGGTTACTTTTAAAACCTGCCTACCTATACCTTGTGTCGTAATATTGAAATAGTAGCCTAACTTAATTCTGGGATGTTCGATGAGTCATTCTAGGTCATCCACCGGGTTTTTATGCCCTAACCTTAATCTAAACCACTAGGTGATGCTATGAGGGTCTAGTCATTTAAGTAGGTACTTACGTAATGTAGCCAATTAGTCACATACATATTTACAGAACTTGGAAATTGTTTCTTGGGTAATACCAAAGCTAATGTGAAAGAAAGGGATTACAGAAATACACAAACGGGTAGAACATACCTAATGGAAATATAAATAACTAAAATGGAGTTGAAACTCTATGTCCATGGGGTCCCAGCGCGCACAAGTTGTTCGCAGAAATCGCGAAGCGTCTGGTTGACGTAGCTGGTGACCGAAGAGCTGGCGGCTACCTCGCACAACGTATCAACATTGCGATACTGCGAGGAAATGCCACCAGCATCCTTGCTACAAAGCCTCAGGGGCTTATTTTAGATTTAAGCTAGTTATTAAATTCGTTTAGTAGTACCACTGTATATATGAACTACTATCATGACCCCCGCGATACAGGCCATGCCTAGTGCGGGGTTCACTGTAACGTGCTTGTTAAACTTTTACTGTCAATAAAAATATTGTTATTGTTATTGTTAATATCTTGTATGTAAATAAATGTTTTTTTCCAATAACCAAATTAATGGCGTCAACATTAAATTTGCATGTCTATTAAACGAAGTGTTGTTGTATGAATTACCTCTTCTTACGATAGGTACAGTCACCTGCAATAATATGTTACTCTTCGAAGGCCGCAAAAATATGTGACACGCTCTTATGGATCTACAAATAAGATCGTGTCACATATTTTTGCGGCCTTTGTTTGCAGGTGCAGGTATTATTGCAGGTGACTGTATCATACCCATGTGTACAGTCAGCTGTAATAATATCTTACTCTTCGAAGGCCGCAAAAATATGTGATACGCTCTACGTGGGCTCTACAAATACGATCCTGTCAGATATTTTTGCGGCCTTCGTTGTGTAACATTTTATTGCAGGTGACTGCAATTTATGGTCTAAGAGCTACGCGTTCCCTCTATAAATTGCACACCTTCTATTGTTTTTACAACCCCTTTGTTTCCCAACCACTGTCACACCCACCGTTGAACAGCTGCCAGGCGCTCGAATTAATTAATAATGATGGTATGGCACACTAACTAGAGGGATTTCGTTGCTCTATAAATTGCAAACCTATTTCGGTAGCTAGGTCTCCGTCTATTAGGTCCTTTGACGGACATCGAAAGTAGCAATTAAGAAGTAGGACCTATTCCTGAATGAATTCCCGGATTCGCGTCCCGATTTCGGGTCAAATATTTAAGTAAAAGTGTAAAGGAAGTAAAATGACATTGTAACGCAAAACGCAACCATACAGATGTCTCAAATTACAAACATTTGTAATTTTTGGCATGACGTCGAAACCACACCCGTTCACCGTACTTAAACAAAAACGTCACAAGTCAATTCGCAATAAAATAGTAATTATGTCGTTTTAACATAGTGCATCGTCATAATGTACGTAGGCGCAAAACGTTCTTATGAAGTTTAACTAATTGGGGAGAAAGCTCACATCTGCCCACTTTCGCTTTAAACCTTGAGGATTGAAACACCTTGTTAATAACAATAATAACTAATTGACCGAAGCGAAGCGAAGGTCTACGTTTTGACTCGGGCATTTTGCTTTCGTATGTCCGGATGTTCTCCTCTACAGGTCGCAATTCTTAACCGATTCTCGTGAAATTTTGTGACCGAATTTTATGACTAAATAAAATTTTTTTGTCAATCCGGTTTTTGGAATTTTTTAAAAATGGCGGAGTCGTGATACCTGGCGCCTAAACAAATAGTCGTATCGATATCATAAGACTTTTTTCTTATTGAAACATGTTTACAGAGTTAATAGCAAAAAATGCAGAAAAAAATTATCGCTGGTTTAGGCGGTATTTAGATATTTAATTTTAACTAATTTTAATTTGAGAAGGAGTAGCTAAATTTCGTCAACCCATCTAAGAACTATTTGGCTCAGTTTGTAAACGTTCGCTTTTTCTGTTTGCACAGAGGATCTGGGTTCGATCCCCAGTAATTGTATGCTGGGATATTATAACTTTTTGTATTTTTTTACACATAAATTTCGTATTGTTTTTCTTTAATTTACTATACACCGTGTTTTTATTGAATTCCGTTAACTTCGGGGTATAGTTAAGTACGTTTATAAGAACTAAATGGCATAGTTAATTTTCAAAAAAACATTTTTTTTCGTTTTCTTTTTTGTTTTTTTTTTTTGTTTAAAAAGTAATTAAATGTAGCATATAGCGTTGTTGTAACACGGGCATTACATTTAACTCAACCAAACAATTGAAATCTGTGACATATCAATGTCATTTCGTACATCAATCGACCGAGATTGTACTTAAGTTTAGTAGCAAATGTATGAACTCATTCTAAACACTAATCACGTATGTAAGCCGGCCCTAAGGCAAGTGTACACGCTTGTAGAGGCCTTATAGTAAAAAAATAAATTATGGATTATCTCCGAAATGGACTTAATTAGAACATCAGTGTCTTTGAGAAAGTTACTTGATTTAAGCTCAGGAATGCACCCTTGAAATTAACGGAAATCAAAAAAAACACGGTGTATTTAAAGCTCTTAGCACCATGTTATTTCAAGCTCTGCTCGCGAGGTCTACAGCTCACAGAGCCACTAGTTAGGTAACTACACAAGTATTTACCTCTACAAGCTTCTACATAAAATTAGTATCTACCCTCGGCTTCGTCCGTATAGAAGACATACTAGTCAAATCAATTTTTTTTCGAACTGCCAAAATGATTTTCAAAAGGGCTTATTTCTGTATAGTGTTCATAGAGAAATAAGCCCTTTTGAAAATCTCCTCAAATATGAAAATCTAGCAAATTACGTCACGGTCAAGTTATCTACTCTTTATACATAGTTCTATTCTATAGGATTTATAAAATAGAAACTGTATCTAAGAATAGCTGCTGTCTAAGTTTCCCTAATTAATGTTCTGTTCTGGTGTTTTAACTCAGGGATGGTGTGAAATAATTAATTTTAAATACATACAGTCAACATCCCTGCTGTAGAGCCCCAATAAGAAAGGACTTTTTTTTAATCACTAAAAACTTATAAATAAAAAATTCCCCCATACAACAAACGTGATTTTTGACCAAAGTTAAGCAACGTCGGGAGTGGTCAGTACTTGGATGGGTGACCGTTTTTTTTATGCTTTTTTTTTCGTTTATTTTGCATTATGGTACGGAACCCTTCGTGCGCGAGTCCGACTCGCACTTGCCCGGTTTTTTTTATTTAAAATTAAATCCCGAGACAGAAGAGAAGTTACAGTCGAGTACAAATTCTTAGTGAAACCTGTCCACCGTTGGCACCCAGTTCGTCGGCCGGCGGAGACAATCGGTTGTACCGGTCTATAGCTCGTGCCGACACCTTCCGGTACACTCGGGGCCCAAAGTGCAACGATGGTAGGGTCCAAAATTACAAAATGTGCATGGGAAAACTTGAAATTCATGGTATCTGAAAGTTGGTGGTTTTCCAAAATAGGGCAAATTATGATATTTTGTATGTAACACTTTTTTTATTATAGGTATTCGGTGAATTGTATGTGTAATTGAAATTGAATTATATTTTTAATGTTTATTCATCTTTCTTTGTTTGTAAAATAATGTAAATATTAGTTTAAAATGTGTACCTAGCGTACCTACCTTGACGATCTAACTATGTGTGCATATTTTTGTTTGTATTAATGAAAATTTTGTATCGCTATTGAGAAATAAATAAATCTGAATCTGAATCTATTTAGTCTTATACCCTTTTTCATAAAACTTAGCAAACCTCTGTTAAATTTTGTCCTTTTCCAACCAACACGAATGTCAAAATGACAGAAAGGGATCCGGGCCGCGCAGGAGCGCATTTTCAATGTGCCTAAAGTTAGACCAAGAAAAGTCTGCAACGATTTTGATAGCATACGCAGTGCAAGTGTTATTTTAAACGTCAAACTTCTATGAAATTATGACGTATAAATAGCACTAGCACTGCGTGTGCTATCAAAATCGTTGCAAACCTTCTTGGTGTGACTCTATACATCATGTATGGCAAAAGCGATGAAATCCGACCGGAGCCGTCCGCGAGCAGCCGACCGGCTTGCGGCATCGGCATTACAAATGTCAAATGCGTGCTGACTCCGCCCTTTCGGTGGGAAACGTACCTACTTAACTAGTGGCTCTGTGAGCTGTAGACCTCGCGAGCAGAGCTTGAAATAACATGGTGCTAAGAGCTTTAAATACACCGTGTTTTTTTTGATTTCCGTTAATTTCAAGGGTGCATTCCTGAGCTTAAATCAAGTAACTTTCTCAAAGACACTGATGTTCTAATTAAGTCCATTTCGGAGATAATCCATAATTTATTTTTTTACTATAAGGCCTCTACAAGCGTGTACACTTGCCTTAGGGCCGGCTTACATACGTGATTAGTGTTTAGAATGAGTTCATACATTTGCTACTAAACTTAAGTACAATCTCGGTCGATTGATGTACGAAATGACATTGATATGTCACAGATTTCAATTGTTTGGTTGAGTTAAATGTAATGCCCGTGTTACAACAACGCTATATGCTACATTTAATTACTTTTTAAACAAAAAAAAAAAACAAAAAAGAAAACGAAAAAAAATGTTTTTTTGAAAATTAACTATGCCATTTAGTTCTTATAAACGTACTTAACTATACCCCGAAGTTAACGGAATTCAATAAAAACACGGTGTATAGTAAATTAAAGAAAAACAATACGAAATTTATGTGTAAAAAAATACAAAAAGTTATAATATCCCAGCATACAATTACTGGGGATCGAACCCAGATCCTCTGTGCAAACAGAAAAAGCGAACGTTTACAAACTGAGCCAAATAGTTCTTAGATGGGTTGACGAAATTTAGCTACTCCTTCTCAAATTAAAATTAGTTAAAATTAAATATCTAAATACCGCCTAAACCAGCGATAATTTTTTTCTGCATTTTTTGCTATTAACTCTGTAAACATGTTTCAATAAGAAAAAAGTCTTATGATATCGATACGACTATTTGTTTAGGCGCCAGGTATCACGACTCCGCCATTTTTAAAAAATTCCAAAAACCGGATTGACAAAAAATTTTTATTTAGTCATAAAATTCGGTCACAAAATTTCACGAGAATCGGTTAAGAATTGCGACCTGTAGAGGAGAACATCCGGACATACGAAAGCAAAATGCCCGAGTCAAAACGTAGACCTTCGCTTCGCTTCGGTCAATTATTACTCACAACACAACAGTGTAGTGTAAAACACAACAACTTGAGCGTACTGTGGGAAAATACTGATTTTCAGAATAAATTTGACGTATTCGGGCCTGTGTATGGTGAGATTACCACGTTAAGACGTAGAGCCAATAAGTGATTTTAGAATAGAATAAAATAGAAAATAAAGAGCGTTTATTCGTGGCAAAATAAAAGAAGAAAACATCAACACGTTCACGTCACATTTCAATATAAGCCACGAAATAGTATTTCATGGTTCTACTTCTTCTTCAACCTAGCGTTTTCCCGGCCTAGCGCCAGGGTCCGCTTTCCTGCTCAATCTTCTCCACTTTGCCCGGTCTTGGGCATGCTCAGGTATGAGATTGTTCTCTTCCATGTCCGCTGTCAGAACGTCCAGCCAGCGCTTCTTAGGCCTACCGCGGCCGCGTGATCTAGGGCCTTGGACAGTGAGGTTGAGGCATCTATTTCATGGTTTTTTCATTCACTGACTTGAAGGAACTGTGATAGGGACCATGATTCGACGCAAGAAATGTAAACCTAGGCACTTTTGCGCGCGATTGTGTGGGCGGCATCTGTCGCCAGTTTTTGCCGTTCCATTAATTTCGTCTCGTTTTTTGTCGGCGGTCGTTTTCTTATTGCCACAGGTTCGACGTGAACTTTTACCTTTTATACTTTAATACCGTAAAACAAAGCAGCTTTAGGTGCAAGTAATGACAAAAAAAAGAAATTATAAAAACCGAACCTAATATCGTTATTTTACTTACTGCTTTGCTTGCTATTTGCCTATTGTACGAACCTATCTAAATAACTATGAGGTAAAATATGTTTGATATCATCAGAACAAGCCTTTTCATTTCATTTTATGTCAAGAGCGATATAGTTTACAAAACTTTCTTTTTTAATTTTCCCGACAAAGTTCCGCAAAGTATCAAATTCATTTATATACTAACGTTACTCGTCAATCTTTAGGTCACCGACTTACATATGTACCAAATATTGTCTCAATCGGTCCGGTAGTTTCGAAGCAAATTGACTGAATAATAATAAAATATGCCTACTTTGGTACACTGGATACCTAAATAATTTGTGCTCCAACATTTTTAAAATATGAAAACTATATTTCAATTAACGCCATTAATTAAGTGTTACATCATCACAGTAACTAGGTAGTAATTGAAAACGAAAAGCATTTATTTTCAGGCTACTAAGGCCCTACATACCTTACAAACTAACATATATATACAATAATAAAAATCTTAAATACTAAAAAAACATTTTTAATACAGTTGCTCAAAAAGTGCTTCTTTACGTAGCTGTTTAGCGTGCGGAAAGTTGGTTATCTCGAACTAGTGCTTTTTACTTTTCCAATTTTTTTAAATTTATACTTGTTCCAATTCACGACTACTTATTGATGAGTGTTAATATTCGTTTCCTTTAAACGTCGTAATCAGCATAAAAACCTACTGTTAATGTAAGAATGTGAAAAATATACATATTTCATATTTAATACTTACCTCTTCATCATTATAACACGTTTATTTTTTAATATTGAATATTGAAAATTCCGTTCTTAATAAGTTGTCTGAATGGAACGGAATAGCTGCCAAACGCCCATAGATATAGATATATCTAAGCGAGCTGTCACTGTTACCACTTTTGTTTAGTGTACGATTAACAATGTTTTACTTATTTTTTCGCAACTGTATTAAAAAACGTCGTTCGATACACGTGCGGAAATGTCATTCTTCACTCGTCCCGAGTCTTGCCACTCGCCTGCGGCTCGTGGCAAAATATCTCGGTACTCGTGAAGTAATGACATACCTTCCGCACTAGCATCGAAATGTACTATTTCGTGACGCAGTTTTCTGTTGCGGCGTCACTTGCTGTGGTGTAGGATTCGGTAGATTCCCAGGGAATCGCCGAAATATCACACCCTAGTAGTGATGGTCTACATAGAATTGGTTACATGAACATATATATTAGGTACCTATTGATACCTTTTTTTTAATATAATAATTTTCGAATTTAGGTAAATTATTTTTAGTGTACCGCACAAAACTTTATTCGCGGTACACTTATTTTTATTTTGGAGCAAAGTAGAGGAGACACATTTACGGTATGATGTTTTAGAAGTAGATAAGTTCGCTGGAGCGTCAAGCCTCGCGCTACAGGATGTGATTTGTACCAGTTCTTGAGCATCCTTTAATGAAGGTTTCAATTAGAACAAAAAACTTAAGGTGGATGTTGATTTTGAACGGTGTAGCACGAGTCAATTTGTCTTTTTTAAACATTTCCGAAAAAGAAAGAGTTCAACTGTCTTTATTCAAAAAATGGAGCCCTTATACTATCACTTCTATGTCCGTTTATCAGTCTGTTTAGAAGCGTAAAAGTATTAAATAGACATTACTATCAAATTATCAGGTGTATTGATATTACCTAGTGACTCTTGAAGTAAACTTTTATACTCAAACGTCTACTTTCGACATTGCTATTAGGTATAAATTTAATTTATCATAATTATATCTAAATAATAATTAAATTGGAATTAAATACCTTATTCTTATATTTAAATCTCTAAATTAAAATAAATGCCCCAGGAATCGGGATTTTAAAATATGTACTTAGATTAAGTTAGGTACTATGATCAAATAATTCTAATAGGTAAGTAAATTCTAGTTTATCTAGGTATGTCTTTATCTTTGTAAATATTCTCTCGGCTAAAAAGTGAATAAACCAATAATCCGTGATAAACAAATCATCGGAGGTAAAAAGAAAGCCGCGATCAGCTGGGCGACAGGTTGCCGAACAGATGCTGCGCGCATCTGCCCTGCGCACGCGCCGAACGCTCTTGATACTTGCATAAATTTAATTAAGGAAACGGTAGGTCTAACCTTAAGATGCGATGTTAAACTATTACGCATTATTGTAAATGACCGTTTGTTTCTTGATTCTCAATAAAAAAAAGTCGGAGTAAGGTATCTCTGCATGCCACTTGCGTGGAAATGTCACAAAGCGAGGAATGTCATTATTAACGTCACATTTCTATGGAAATATAAATAAACGTCATTTAAGTTTATATTTTCATAGAAATTTGACATTCATAATGACATCTCCACAATTTCCCTTACTTCCAGTTTTATCAGTCAAGTTTTATGCGCAAGAAATGGATTTTGGCTCAAATGAAATAAAAGTAACTTAGAGAGCATTTATCAACCGGAGTCGCTTTTAAGAGCTTACCCCTCTGTCGAAAACCTCGCCCAATGGTCATACTCATTATATGGAGTGACTCTTACCTATCTGACATTGCTATTTGTACGTTACGTACAAATAACCATACATTTGACGTGCCCCTCCCCCGCAAAAATCGGCAGACTATTTTGTACAGCAAATAACAGACAAAGGTCCAATCCAGTTGTTAAATACTCTAAAGTTGTACTCGTACAATTCATTTGTTTCACTTTCTGAGAATTGCTTATAAGTTCACAATAATATAAACTTTAAGGTTATCCCAAGTATCAAGATCAGAGTAGAGTATAAAAAACGTAGCGCGGTCAGCTGCCGCGGCGCGCGCATCTCGCGGCGCGGCGGGAGCGGCGCACGCGCCAGTGGGACTAAAGCAGAAGCGGATAGCGGGTACACGGTTCAAAAGTTATACTCTGTATCTTTAGGTACTTACTTAAATAAAAGTAAACAAATAATTTGTACATTTTCGGGTAGTTATAACATTTATTGACTAACCAACCAAATACAAAACCACCTGGATCTGTCACTGAACGACCTGATTTTAACAACATTATTTGATCATGTAATGTTTTCATCTACCCTCAACTGGTTTAAGAAGCCATTTGAAGGTAGATTTTGTTTACTCTTTTTTAAATACCTAAAGATACAGACTATAGAGTGAGGAGGGAACTTTTCTTATAACATATTATCTTTATAATTTTTAACATATTTATATGCACGCCTGCATGCAGACTAAATGCTCAAATTTCTTTTTCTTACTGATATCATTGTAACAATGGAGGAGGCCTTCACTCGAAGAGAGGTCCTTAATGCAAACTCGAATTCTACATAAATAATTTTAAATTTAATTAAACTGCATGACATATATTGAATATTAATAATAAAAAACAAAAAAAAATAATGAATTAGATTAGATAAATATTTAAATTTACTTACTATCAAAATGGATTGTAAATCTAGACTAATTCGCAAAATTTCCAGTGTGGCTTCCCCAGCCTTTTTGGCGTCCACTCATAGCACGTCTGGTCTCATAGGAAATATCTTAAGGGCTTTGCCCACAAACTGTGAGATTGCGGGCTTTGAGGACGCCAAAAATGCTTTTAAAATTGCTTGCCCAGGCAAACAATTTCCAGACAACCCAAATTCACAAAGGAGTTGGGATAATGTTTACTGTGATTTAACTTACAATACTCTCCTAAACAACTGTACAGGTCCAGACCGCGCGAGGCTTTTGGCGGTCGGAGCCCGGGAAGCCGGTTACTGGCTACATGCCCATCCTTCGCCCAATACTGGTACTTTCTTGGATCCGGCCTCCCTTAGACTGGCGACTGGTTTGCGACTCGGGGTTTCGGTGTGTACGCCACACATATGCTCTTGTGGCACGGACGTGGACCGACTGGGACACCACGGATTATCTTGTCAAAAAAGTGCAGGCCATTTTTCGAGACATGCGTCGCTTAATGACATAGTCCGTCGGTCTCTTGCCACCATCAATGTGCCTGCTCTTCTTGAGCCGACTGGCATTATCAGAGATGAAGGCAAGAGGCCCGATGGGGTGTCCTTAGTTCCTTGGAGCTTGGGACGGATGTTGGTGTGGGATGCTACCTGCGTAGACACACTGGCACCGTCCCACCTCCAACGGACTACTGTAAAAGCGGGCAGAGCGGCGGAAAGCGCCGAAATTCTAAAACGTAACAAATATAAGAGCCTCGGTAGAGAGTACCATTTTGTACCATTTGGTGTTGAAACTCTAGGTCCATGGGGTCCCAGCGCGCATAAGTTGTTTGCAGAAATCGCGAAGCGTCTGGTTGACGTAACTGGTGACCGAAGAGCTGGCGGCTACCTCGCACAACGTATCAGCATTGCGATACAGCGAGGAAATGCCGCCAGCATCCTTGGTACAATGCCTCAAGGGCCTATTTTAGATTTAAGCTAGTTATTAATTTCGGTTAGTAGTACCACTGTATATATATTGTATGTATATAAAAAAAAAAAAAAGACTAATTTTGCATGTGAAATTATCTACGAATTGTTATTGTTATGTACTATATTTTAATGTATTAAGGAATAAATGAGGCTATAATAATAATAATAATAATCATTGAGGCGTAGGGATGTGACGACCCCATCGCCCGCTGGAGTTACCAGTGCAATCAGTCAACGCAGGGCAGTTTGTGGCGAGCTGTTGGGGATTAGCGACCTCACGTACCCGAGTGCTCCTGGAGAGTTCTGTTACCCGCAAGGAGGGTGGGTGGGACAGGATTCTCTGCCTCTGGCTTGCCTTAGCCGGCCGGCCAGAGTGGAGTCGTTAGAGCTATAAGCTCCAGGGGTGGAAGTGAAATATGCATAAGACGCGAGTTGGCACAGTGGCTGTTAACAGCCACTGGGTAGAAAGCGGCGCACACCTCTCGACACCCCTGAGCCGCTCACACCGGTGTTGCCCTTGAGCCATCCTAGATGTCGCTTTTTGTGGGGGCCCATCTTGTGAGGGCGAGTCACCGTCTGCCGGAAATAAAATTGCATACCGTTTTATTAGGCAGGCGTCCGGTTTTTTACCCCATAGCTCAGTTCTTAGTCCATCGCTTTCACCCAATAACCTAGTTCATTTTAGATTCCATCAACTCTCAATAGTCCTTACACCCTGGCGGGTGCTGCCTCTGCGTGCGTCCCATGACACGGGCAAGGGCAGCCTCCGCTCGGTGTACCCCTTACATTTCATTAAAGTGTCAAAAGGGCCTCTACGTGTTGGCTTCGGCTCCGCGCACGCCTCCCAAAGGTCCGGAACACCATTGTTCCGTGATGGGAAAGACACACAAATAATCATTGTAACAAAATATATTATATCCTATGTTCTATGCAAATAAATTCTTTGACCCTTTGAATTATGTATTTGAATATTTGATGTTCGATAAGGATTTTGACGTAGATAATCACTTAATCAAAAATGGGTTATGAAAACTCTTATTCTTTGTGAAAGACTCATTAAACGAAACCGCTTCAGCCCCATGGGATGGCCATGGGGCTGAAGCGGTAACAAAATCGAATCCACTTTAATATCAGTAAGGGTCACTCCTCTAATATATTTAATTACACTTTTCTGTCGTTTCTAAGTTCTACAAAACTTTTTGTGAATGTTCTAAATCCTCTTTTAGGTTTAGGGAGATGCTTTAATAATTATCCACTTTATCTGCCAATATTTAACCTGCAACGTTTAACTTGAATCAAAATATGTACATAAATACCTTGCCATTCCGCAAAAATCGGCGATAAACTAAGCTATTGGCTTTGTACCTATACATTTTATTTTGATTATTAATAAAATATTTTTTACGTAATTTTTTAACAGATCACGTGGACGCTACCTCCTATAACTCGGGCTCTAAAATCGAGAGCAAGCGTCTGAGTCATCTGACATTGACCGCCAACATGCAATTAAGCGCGTGCGAATTTATCACATAATTATAATTACGTGCGAGATGAGACGGTGTCAATGCACCGTTGCGTCATTACGTATGTTAGTAATATTTTATTAATGTGTGCATGTCTCTTCATGCTTGAACCGCTGAACCGATTTCGATGAAATTTGGTATGAAAGTGTGAGTCCCGGGGAGGAACATAGAGGGACATCAATCATCATCATTATTCCACGCAAAAGAAGTCGTGGGCAGAGGCTAGTATTATTAAAAATGTGAAAGTAACACAGTATGTAGCTGTCTGTTATCCCATCAATCCAATCATGCTTAAAAAAACAGCTGAACTGATTTGGATGAAGTTATTATGTGAGTCGAGGAAGGACATACTCGTAGGATAGGTTAGGAAATTTATTGCTTGAATCAGGAACATTCTAAATAGGGAACCAAACATCCAAGGAATATTCGGCATACTCCATATTCGGCATTCGGCCCATCTTAGTGTAACAAGATTGCTAAAACTCCCTAAGATGCTGTGTTGGCGCCATGGGGCCTTTACCCACACACACAGCGAATCCTTGTACCCCTAATAATAATTGGCAACGCACATGTAACAC
The DNA here is from genome assembly GCF_910591565.1 of Cydia splendana. Taxonomy (NCBI): domain Eukaryota; kingdom Metazoa; phylum Arthropoda; class Insecta; order Lepidoptera; family Tortricidae; genus Cydia; species Cydia splendana. Next base: position 11,908,205 of record NC_085979.1, on the reverse strand, counting down.
CTCTGAAATTGCCGCTAAATACTGTATACTTATTTTGCCATCGTCTTAGTATAAATAATGAACCTTTATCTTCCGTAAAAAGGAGTTTTTTTGTCTTTCTCATTACAGACATAGCTTGGCTCGGGTAGCAACTAGCCTAGCCTCAGTATAGGGGAATATAGATTGGAGGGAATCCAGCTGCCACCCACCTGCTCTCCATCTTAGGTGGGAGGTTGTTGACCCCAAGGGAAGGTATTGCTTACATTTGTTACGTGTTTTAGTACGTTGGTTGGATTTAAATCTTCGATGGGTTTCAGCATGAATGGTTTTTAAAAGAATATTAGCCTAGGTGGAAAAGGGTGTTCGTCAACCTATCGGGATTATACACCATGTTTTTAACAAGTTTAGCCATACTCTGTGAGGTGATATGGTATCTACCTATAGTGAATCGTGATTAGCTAGTTTATACTGAAATTACTGAACAATAACTTTACATAAGTACCTATACCTACGTGAGTAGGACAAAATCTGTAAACGCATAAAACAATTGTTTGTTTTACCTATACGTTTCAATCAATCAGATAACGATGTTTTCTAAGGGACAGCCAAGTTTTTTTACATTTCGAACTGAAAATCGAGTTTTTAAAGTAGACATATTTCTAGTAAACACAGCTATCTACTATCTAACGTACCAAGTGTTAGTTATTTATTTAAATGTAAACGTCCCTCCGTACAAGGCAAGATATGAAATCCCCCTAAAATAAATCTTGTTACAAGTTATTACAAGTATACTCAAAACATCCGTGGGATCCTATAAGACGCCCTACCTATCCAGGTAAGTATTTTCATAAGAAAAGCAGTACCTATTTGACCCAGATCCTTTGCACTAATATGAATCATATAGGTCTTGCGATTGTCGCGCGAGATGCGTCATACTGGATAGTTCGAATATTTTATTTCACTCCAGACAATGACTCACGCGCACATAAATAAACGCACTTTGATACGAATGACAGGTCGGTACTTACTACAACTCAGGGCTTATTGTATTAGGTAATATGTATCTGTTAAGACTTTTTTGAACGTTAAGTTTTTTTTACGTCATGACCTAGAGATATACTAATATGGAGTTGACTATGAGTAGGCTAGTGATATTCAAAGCAAGGCTACTAATGTATAGCAAAGAAACAGTTTCTTTTGGAGTATCTCAGCTTCTCAAACTTTTCTACCAACACAAAGCCTCACGAAAAGTCCTAATGTTCTGGTGTTCTCTGTCTACCCTCTCTCATCCTAGTCGATTTCATCCTAAGCTACTACATCATTCAAGGCCTGGGGTCAGCATTCTATCATTTTTTACTCCACCTATCTACTACCCTTACTACCCTTAGAGCTTAGAGGAATATAAGATGAGCATAGGTCTTATGTTTATCACCATAAAAACTCACTCCTATGCCTTCATCCGATTGAAATAAAGTTCAAATCTCACATTTGCTTCGACTGTGCATAAAAATAAGCAAACTTCAAGGGGTCAGATTAAGTATAGGGCGATCCCGGTCATCTTCCAATTGGCCTTAATCTCATTAGAATCACATAAGCGTCGCAAGGTGTGTGTCCGCGCACCTGCGGAGTCGACGCACTCGCGCGCAGCCTCAGTGACTAAACGACACATGTTTGTATGTGTAGTGTGGCGCTTACGTCATTGCGTTTGTTGTTGCAGAAACTATGGGTATTCTCTTATAACAAATACGTTAGTTTGTTTACGATGTTTTGATTAACAGTATTTTTTATGTTGTTTATCGATGAACGGGTTTGTTTTTTTTTATGTTGATTAGGTACCAGTGGCGGCGCGTCCATAAAAGCCGATTCCCACCGGCTTGCCTGTTTTTGGACGTTTGAGCGTTGAGGAAATATGTGAGCCAAATTAGCCCCGGCTTGCCTATGGATATGTTTGACGCGCCGCCACTGTTAGGTACGTTTACTTATTTTACCAAATTAGGAATTTACTTTGATCTATCTCTAGGTATAAGTAACTCTATAAAAGTATGAGTAGGTAACTCTATATTTCATCTTAAATTTACCAGAAAAATCGAAAACGTTGTTTCTAAACAAGAACATTAGGTACAGTCAATGTCAAAGATGTCTTTACACTTTTGCCTGCTTAAGGCGAAAAATGTAAACATATCTTTGACTACATACTTAAATAACGTAAAGTCAGCAATACATAATATTAATTTTACTGTGTCAAACACATTTTGGAGAAAAACAAGACAATAAAAGTTAACTCAAGTATTCTAAAGTGGCATGCAGTTTAGTAGTGTATTAGTGCCTACGTGGCCGAACGTTAGAGAAGGTCTCCGTTTAAGCTTGGGCAAAAATGCATTAGTATGTCCGAATGTTCTCTACAGGTCGCAATTCATAACCGATTACTCGTGAAAAGCAGTTTCAATGTTAAATAGATTTTTTAAACTGGCGGTGTCATTTATTCAGTTTTAAGCTCACAGACAGTACCGTCTTTACCATAAGGGCACACGGGGCTCGTGACCAGGGCCCCCATCCTCAGGGGGCCCCGAAGGACAGACAGAAACAGTATATTTGATTACCCATAAATAGAAGACCATAGAAGAAAAATGTTAGATAAATTAGCTTTCTTTACTTTCCAAAAGGGCCCCTAATTCTTATGTGCCCAAGGACCCCAGCATAGTTTAAGACGGCCCTGCTCATAGAGCTACTATTAGGTAGATATATTTTGCTGTAACAACTCGTAACATCGCCTCGCTTTCCCACAATCACATTGAAACACTGTGGCAATCAGCATAACAACTAACAACCCCCGTTTTTACCAAAGCACCCTCGATTGAATCATGTTTCCGCTCCTTTGTCGTCGCGTCGCCATTTTGACTCCATGTTAATATGCAAATGGACTAATGAATATGGGTTTTGGCGGAAAAGGTAAACAGTTTAAAAATAAATATGTACTTAATTAATACTGCCTTCTAAGTGTCTGGCCTGGCTAGCCATTTGCGTAAAGAAAAGAAGGGAAAAATTAAAATTGTACACGTTGTTTGAGAAACTAGTATTTCATACATTTATTTATTTATTAATGGCTACAAATATAATGACCACCAAAAAATACTTTGGTACCCTAAATAAAAAAATCATGCTTACCAAAAAAAATTACTGAACACCAAAAAAATAGGGCCTAAAATTACAAAAGTACCACCGTTTTAATTACGACTGCACTTCAAATTGTATTCGAATACCAACTATATTGAATGATCACCAAAAATCATTAATGATCACCAAATCTTGAAGACCAAATTAATGCGATATTTTCACCTAAATAAACCACTATGATTACCAAAAAATGTATACATATTACCAAATAAAGTAAAATGATGCCAAAATTACTAGCCCCTCCCGCTCAACCCCCCGTACCCCGCACCGCATACCTACCTAACCTAACCTACTCTTCTAGTAGCATACTGAAATGCTACTAGAATAGTGGGTTAGGTTAGGTTTGAACTGCGACCCTTACAGAAAAGAAATGCTACTAGAAAAGTGGGTTAGGTTAGGTTTGAACTGCGACCCTTACAGAAAAGAAATACTACTAGAAAAGTGGGTTAGGTTAGGTTTGAACTGCGACCCTTACAGAAAAGAAATGCTACTAGAAAAGTGGGTTAGGTCAGGTTTAAACTGCGACCCTTACAGAAACGAAATGCTACTAGAAAAGTGGGTTAGGTTAGGTTTGAACTGCGACCCATACAGAAACGAAATTCTACTAGAAAAGTGGGTTAGGTTAGGTTTGAACTGCGACCCATACAGAAACGAAATGCTACTAGAAAAGAGGGTTAGGTTAGGTTTGAACTGCAACCCATACAGAAACGAAATGCTACTAGAAAAGTGAGTTAGGTTAGGTTTCAACTGCGACCCTTACAGAAACGAAATGCTACTAGAAAAGTGGGTTAGGTTAGGTTTGAACTGCGACCCTTACAGAAACGAAATGCTACTAGAAAAGTGGGTTAGGTTAGGTTTGAACTGCAAACCATACAGAAACGAAATGCTACTAGAAAAGTGGGTTAGGTTAGAAAAAGATGACGAAGTGGATTAATTAATTTAATAGGATAACGATATATTAAATATTTGCACATTTTTAATTAAAATATGGTTACAATTTTGGTGGTCATTTACTATTTTTGGGTTTACAATGATTATTTTGGAGTCATTTGCTTTAATAGGATAGCAAGATTTAAAAATTTGGTTAGAATTTTACATTAAAATGGAGTTCTAATTTTGGTGGTCATTTACTATTTTTGGGTTTACAATGATTATTTTGGTGTCATTTTATTTAATAGGATAGCAAGATGTAAAAATTTGGTTATCATTTCACATTAAAATGGGGTTTGAAATTTGGTAATCATTTACAATTTTTGGGTTAATAATGATTAGTTTGGTGTCATTTCCTTTAATAGGATAGTAAAATGTAATAAAATTGGTAATCATTTCACATTAAAATGGTGTTATAATTTTGGTGATCGTTTATTATTTTAGGGTGGTAAAGTAGATTTTTTTGGTATTAAAATTTATTAAATCTGGTGATCAGTTAAATAGCAGCCTTTATTAATTGGCCTCCGTTTTACTGTCACCAATTACATTTGTATCAAAACATGTCGTCTTTGTTGTTTTTTTATACCATAAAGGTGGCAAACAAGCGTACGGCCCGCCTGATATTGTCTGATGGTCTTCCGACTTTCTCTATTAAAATGAATGATTGTTACCTACCTAGAGTCAGACCGAGAAAAGTCTGCAGCGGTTTTGATAGCCCATGCAGTACAGATGGCATTTTAAAAGTCAAACTTCTATGAAATTATAACGTATAGATAACACTTGCACTGCGTGGGCTATCAAAATCGCTGCAGACTTTTCTTGGTCTAACTCTATCTATTGACAAGCAAAACATTAAAACCTTCAAGACAAGACCATTTAAAACGGGTCGCTATATGTGGAATTTTCCACGTGACCCGTGTTCTTTGCTCTTGATTGTACGTATGGCGAATACACCAGTCTTAGCATGATGTGCACTTACGATCGATACCGTTGCAGGCTCTCTCTAATTTTCCGCCATCGCGACATGCGTGGAGTATCCCAGACGTGTCATCTTTGGCGACTGGTAATGCGTGGGTTTCATGCTAGCCCAGGCGGAACGGTCAGTAACGGTCGCATGCTAGTGCTGGAGCCGGCAAACCGGGGCTCCCGAGCCATCTTGCTGCATTATGTACATTATCCTAAAGGATATTGTTTTAAAAAATGTTTCCTCCCGTCATTGGAACCGATTTAAATTCAATAATTAAACAGTTCGTAAGCAAATTGTGACAAAACAAAATCACCGCAACATAACGGAAATTAGAATGACATCCACCAACATTTTTTAAAGTTCTTCCAAAGATCAATGGGGTTAACTTTTATAAGTTGATCCCCGATTTCAAAGTAATACCAGAGTAACAGGTCTCAACTAATAATGGTTGTAGCTCAGTGATTCGAAATTTAAATAATCAGTTCCGCTATCAAATGGTCTTATTAGGATCGAAGGGTGTACAGTTTTAGGAACAAAAAAATAAGGGCGAGACAGGTAGAAAATTATAATAAGAATGCCGGAAGTACCATAAAGAATTAGTCGTCATGTCAGTGATTTTATACGAAATATTGACAACCGATGTAGATTTAAATGAGATTTCTCGCAGATCTCATAAGGTCGCAGATCTCAGGACCTAAGTACTATAATCTAAACTCATAACACAGATTTGATATAGTTACTGAATAACTAAGGTGGTGGTACTGGTGCTCGACGCGGTCCCAGTACATGTCATCTTGAAACTTAAGTCATGGTCAATAGAGGTGACAGCAGGGTGTCATCTATTGGGCATTAGCATGTCGAGCACTAGTACCACCACCTTATCGATACAAATGTATGCACATTATATTTGATCCAGTCTGGAGATGATCCAGAAGATTCAAGTAGACTACGAAATTACATCCAATATGATATATCATCTATAATGTTGTCTGATAAGAATTACTTCGGTACTGTAGGCATTACTATATTGCCTATGCAAAGATTTGCCTTGCATGAAAATGAATATAGTTACGCTCGTGGTTAAATTTTGTAATCTTTCGCTTGCTCGGGTATCAATATTAGCACAAGAAGTTAAACAACATTGTAAAACAAATAACTATGATTTCTTCGGCACGCTCATTCACTCAAACAGCGGAACTATTGGGAGTCGTTACATTTATCTTTACTCTGCGTTTTTTGGTTTCCTAATTTTCTTATTGACCAAAACCACCTCTCGTCGTAACTCCTTAATAGCACTTATAAGAGGCTCACTCACACAACACGTGTATGTGTAATACCTAAGCCTGTGTGCGTTGTGTACAGACCGTGTCCCCTATGTCCGGCCGGAAAGTAATCCGAGAGTATGGGAAGCCTTACACCACCACTGCTTCCACTCCACTGTGCTATACGTATATATTTAGGTTGACGTGTTTTAGATATTTTTTAGCACTCGCTGTTAGCAGGAGAATAGAACAAAATCGGTCCAGTAATGACGGAGATATGGAGTAACAAACATAAAAAACCGGGCAAGTGCGAGTCGGACTCGCGCACGAAGGGTTCCGTACCATAATGCAAAAAAAAACCAAAAAGAAAGCAAAAAAAAAAACGGTCACCCATCCAAATACTGACCACTCCCGACGTTGCTTAACTTTGGTCAAAAATCACGTTTGTTGTATGGGAGCCCCATTTAAATCTTTATTTTATTCTGTTTTTAGTATTTGTTGTTATAGCGGCAACAGAAATACATCATCTGTGAAAATTTCAACTGTCTAGCTATCACGGTTCGTGAGATACAGCCTGGTGACAGACGGACGGACGGACGGACGGACGGACAGCGAAGTCTTAGTAATAGGGTCCCGTTTTACCCTTTGGGTACGGAACCCTAAAAAACATACAACCGAATTGATAATCTCCTCCTTTTGAGATTTAGAAGTCGATTAAAAATGGTGTTCTGCCAATTTGCCGAAAAAAAATTTCGCGTCTGGGCGTTTGGTTGGCAAACTAACATTTCCTAAATTAACATTCTGCATCAGTTTCAAGCGTAGGTCGGTAAGAATTTTAAATAAACATACTTGGGATTTGTATGCCTTTTGATCATTTGAAATGATGGGAAAAACTGTTTAGACAACGATAAATTGTCGCCAATTTTCGTGACTTTTAAGAAAAAGTGGTCTAGATTTCATTAGCCTTGCTAGGTTCTGTTTTCTACAACTACACCATGGACACAAGAGGTGGCCATAGAAACTGTGATAGTTTGATAAAAACAACGCAACCTCATTGTGTTTGAGTTTGTTCTAACAATTCTAGCCTCGATGAGTATTAATTGCCTGTTGAAGAAAAGCCAGCGATAAAAGCTTGTATCATTTGTTTTTAACTTATTAAAATGACCGCTTCATAAGTTCCCATAAGTGATGTGAGTTATCTCACAGCGGGAAGCTGCGGCGGACCGCAGTGTGGTCGATAACAGTTCTCATGCTTGGCTATCTGTTCATTATCGGTGCCCTTTTGTACTTTCAATGCCGAGATTCGAACGCTTAGGGGTCATTTTATTACGGTCACACATTCAGGAGGAGGGAGGGGTCAAGAAAATGTGACACGTTGTCACGTTGTGACATGGGGGAGGGGGGAGACACAACCTCCGTGACGTCACTTTAACTCACATGTAGCCGGAAAGTGTTTTGTTTGTTGTATTCGCGGTACAGATAAATAACTAGTTTTTGCAACGATATATCGTTTTTATTCATGATTCTTTTATTCATAATCAGTTCCCTGTCATAAAATTTCTAATATGTATTGCTATTATTAAAAATAGTTTTTTATTAAAATAGTAATACTTCATTCGAATTTCTAATTTCGTTGAGAATAAGATTGCCAAATATGTGACGTCATACGAGGGGCGAGGGGGTTGCCAAATGTGACCGTGTGACTAGAAGGAGGGGGGGAGAGGTCAAAAATCACGAATTTTGTGTGATGTAGGTAATTTATGAATGAACCCTTAGGTTATTTGTTAATTTAAAAGTCAAAGTTCAAATCATATATGGAACCAAGTACTTATCTGTGATGATTTTGAGAACAAAAAAAATGTCCTTATGCTAATTCAGGTATAGCCATCTTTTGCTTGAACTACAATAAAATTTACTATTGTGGTTTATGCAAAAGAGTCAATAAATTGGGTATATTTTCAGTATGTCTCTTATCTATATCACATATATCTTTATGTACTTATCTTCAGGTCAAGTACCGAGGGTCAGTGGCCGCACAGATGCGCGGACATCTGCGCAGGAGTCGCGCTCGGGCGGCCCTAACGTCTTCGATGTGTCGTGGGGGCGCGTTACGGCACTACTCGGGTTTGAGCACTGCTACTGTACGTTTTTTGACGGTGTCGGAACTCATCGTCTCCCGGGCCAGAAGTGGGCCCACATTGAGAGGCTGTGTGGCACTCTCATCTCGCGGCTCTTTCTACTGAGGAGCCTAGCCATTAAATTGTATATCATCGTCTATACTCTGTATCTAAAGATAAAAGGTATTTAAATAAAAGTAAACAAATAATTTGTACTATTTCGGGTAGTTATGACATTTATTGACTAATTAACCAAATATAAAACCACCTGGATGACCACTGAACGACCTGACTTTTACTACATTATTTGATCATGTAATGTTTTCATCTACCCTCAACTGGCTTAAGAAACCATTTGAGGGTAGTTTTTGTTTACTCTTTTTTTAATACCTAAAGATACAGACTAGTACCCACAACACAAGTCTTTTTGAGCTTACCGTGGTGGGATTGGGTCGATGTGTATACAATTGTCCTATAATATTTATTTTATTTATATTTCTATATAAATTGTCTGTTTAATTCCTTCTAGTTTAAATAATAACAAACATATTTCATGTGAGCAAACCTGTTTCTGAGTAAAACATGTGACATTCCAATAAAAAACTAACCTTCAGAGCTGGAACTCACGTAGCCGCGTTATAACAAGAAGCGAGGGTGCTAAGAAAAGGTTATATAATTATTATAGGCCGAGGGCCATACGGTGAAAGTAACCGCAAACGCTCTCGGACTATAATTGTGACTTTTAGTATTGAAACAATAGGCTTTCTTTTGTACTGGAATGTTTAAAGCTATTGCTGAATACTAAGTACGTTGAAAGCAAATCTTGTATGAATTATCGCGTAACAGTTTTTTGGGCTATGGAGTACCTATACCTATGGATGTTAGAGCCACAATTTGGCACGCGTCAAAGTATGCATGTACTTACCTACATATGTAAAGTATGGTGAATATATTCTAGCAACGTTTCAGACACGTGCGGAACAGTCTTAAAATTAGGTCTAAGGTGGTTTGGTGCAACCTGAAGTGCCTAGAAACCATTAAATTAAGCTTAGTGCCATACAATTTTGAACATATGTCTTCTAAAATTGTGAAAGCTCCAACTTAGAAATTATGTTTTGAAATTTAACAGGGCATAATTATTGGGGTCGACATTTTTAAACGGCGAAATTTTTGGAGGATGTTTATTTCTTAATCAACTATGAAAAGCATACCTAAGGTAAACACAATTTTTGGTAAATCGTAACTATTCGATCTAACCTTACTAACTTATTGATGTCCAGAGCTGAGATTAGGTACCTCGTTATGGTTCGTTTTTACCTATAGCAAAATTATGAGTTATTATTTAATATTTACCCATTAAGTTCTGAACTTTTGGTAACCATAAACCAAATAGAAACCTCATTCTGTATAGGTGAGTGCTTATGTGTGAATCTCTGTTACTAAATCAAGTCACTGTATTTTTTTAACTGGATTAGGATAGGGGATACATTTTATCCCAGAAATTGTAATAGGTTTCATTTAGGGGGAGATATAAAAGTTAATACAGAGTACTCACAAGAGACCAAAGTAGAGTTTCTTCAAGATGTAGAGACCTCAAATCAGCAGCGTTAGGTTATGTAAGTTAGGTATACCAATGTTTTTAGACGCAAGTATCACATACATATATATATATAAGCGGCAAGTAGGTACAGTTTCCAGGCAGTGGATATATTTTAGGCTTGATATTGGATGTTTCAAGGCGATCATCAAGAATTTCACCATGAAAACCAAAACTCGGAAAAGTGCCACACAATAAATCGATACTGCATATTTAATCACCCTCCAACCTAGCTTTATCTGTAGCCCCATCAACTCCAAAACGCCCTAAACTCCCAAAATTACACCAAAGATTCGTTCTTTTTCCACACCGAAGGTTCGGCACGTGTCGTACCCGCTATTAACTGACAGATTATAAGCTTTATTGTGAAGATTATAAGGTCCATCGAAGGTCAATTAAGAATGTAAAGAGTGTTACCAGCTGCCCCCCAGGTGCCAAGTTACGCAACGTATCGATTTACCGTTTTTTCTGTTTTACCCTTTTTTGGTTATGGAATGGTTACGTCAGTGGACAAGTGCTTACTTTTTTTGGCAGTTTATGCGTTTGCGCAGCCGTCTTGTCATTCAGTGTCGCCATTGATAAAAATTGGTACTAAGTAGGTATATATATGTATATGTATTAATATGCCATTGAAAAAGTTCAATGTACCTATTGATTATACCTAGCTGTGAGAATTCCTCGAATGTCTATCTAAACGTTTTAAACTAGTCTCATTCTATCTAAATTTGAATAGGTATAACAGTAACTATTCCTATGTATGATATCAGATATGACTCTAAGATAAACTAGAAAACAAAACATTTATTTTGTTCGAAATATGTAGATATCGCGAGTTATAAATTAACTTTAACGAAGAATCAAGTGGTCCCTTTTTCTTCAAAAAACTCGATTCCTAAAAGTCTGCCTAATTTGAGACATTTGGGCAGAAATAAACTCTATTTCTACTGATTTGTCTATTTAAGACATTTGGGCATCTTATCATTCAACTCCAATATTTGTCAAGTCGAAGCTCCTAGCAAGCTACGCTTCTAAAAGTCTGTCTATCCTTAGGCCAAACGGAGTAGGCATTAACAGGCGTTCCCCTCTATCGAAAATAGGCGGCCAATGGTCATACACATTGTACGTTTATCTGACATGGCTATTTTTACGTTACGTATACATTTGACGTGCCCCTCCCCCACAAGAAAATTACAGATAAGGCGCCTGCCTCCATTTGGTTATCCTTGTTGGGTATCCTTGATAATACCTTGATTTGACGGGGGCAATTTCATTTGACGCTTAAAAAGTACGAGGACAAGTGAAACCTACTTATAGGTAAGTCAATATCGAACTCTAGTATAAACCATTAAAAAAACCACACTCAAAATTCGAATTCATTTTTCGAAGTTCCCGCTAAAAATAACGGCTTCTAACGTCCGTCCTTATGCTCTGTCTTAGGGCGCCCGCACACCTGACGTCCAATTTAAAGGACAAAGGGCGCACGTGCACAAGAAAGTAACGGGCGTGTTCTTTCACTACGTTGAGTCACGCTTTCCGAATGGCGAGGGAGGGTCATGTTTTTCAGTTACTGTAATGTAAGCGCAGATAGGGTCAGCAAGAGATGAGATGATGTTTTCTGTATGATAATTTCAGGTTAGAATTATTGTTTCATACTTCTTAGAGCGCGATTTTCAGTAGTCGGGTTTTAGTTTTAGAACTTATTTTTTATTTAATGAATTCTGGGGGGTTAGTCGTGCCCTCGTTTTTTATTTATTTTCAATAACTACTATTCTACTGTAATGGAAGCAACGTAAACGGTTCGTGCAACCGCATAGTGGTCTAACTTAATCGCATGAAAGACGGGTAAAAGTAAAACTAAGTTTTTAACACTGAAAATTTTATTCTACATATTTCATTCCTATTCCATTTAAAAAGAACCATTGTGTGTAGACTTGTTCATCTCAACGAGTAGTAAGTAAGTAGGTAAATACCATGATGTTAAAAATACTGTGAAAATTACAATCAGCGATAATAGCTTGTGAAAAAATATTCACACCAGCTCGGAAAGGCTTACTTTGCACTTCAAAAACGGATAGCAAAGTTGCACTTTGCTATCAGTAATTCACATGTGAGGCAAATTAATCAAATGCAAATTTTGAGTTGTTTTCTTATGTTTGCTGGTAGAATTGACTTTTAAATGATAATTTTGGATGATAAATATTTAATAACATTCATCTGAATTTGATTTGGTTTGATTTTGTTTGATATTTTACATTTAATATTTGCTTCGGGTTGGTGTGGCGAAAAATTTTGTATTTCACTCGGGGGCAAATTTTGTTTAACCCACGTGCTTTAAAACCCTCGCAACGCTCAAAATTCCATTTTTCGAACCACTCGCTACGCCCGTGGTTCAATTTTGGAATCTTTCGCTTGCTAGGGTATCAATATTAGCACGAGCAGCTAAACAACAACTTTGCCCCCGAGTGAAACAAATAACTATTACCTAAATATGCATTATACAAACTTTCCATTTCGGTTCATTAAATTTAAAGTGCTCGTAGTTCCGTGCATGCGCAACCGGAGTCCCGGACAAAGGAAGTGGCGCAGATAGGGGTGCGCGGGCGACGCACCTGTGCGTCTGTGCGAGTACCATACTTTTATTACCTACCAGTGGCTCCTGTGGCCTCTGTGGCCTGAAGACCACGCCATGATTTTAAAAATTTTAAAAATAAAAAAAACTTACTTCGTTGGATCATTATCACAGCGAACTCACAATAGTCTAAATCTAAAGTGCCAATAGATATACTCGGGAATAGGTACTCGCTTAAGGCAATCTCCGCCATTTTGAAATTTTCAAAAAATTTATGTGACAAAAAACAATATATGCCACTATCGAACCTGCTCAAATATGCGATCTGTAAAGGAGAACATCCGGACATTAGGAAATATTTTTTGCTGAAACTACGAAATGCGCCATCTAAAAAAGTAAACAATTGTCAAACTTTGTTTTAGATAATTACGATAAAAGGAAAATTCGTAAAATAAGATTCTAGAATAAAATAAGTAGATGTTTTTGCTATTTGGTAGAAAAAAAAATAGGAATGTAGGTAGGTTGCTGTATGCCTAAGCTAAACAGATTTCAATGTAGCACAAATACTGAATAGAAATAGTATCATAGCATAGAGGATTTATGAACAAGCTCTACAATATTAAAAAGCTATTACTAACGTACCTACACATTTTTAACATAAAAAAAACAACGGGTTGCACTCCGGGAGTGCCGGCGGAAGTGAAAACTCAATGACATTGTAACAGTTTTTCGATCAGGTCACGTGTCCGTCTTACGTCTTACGAATCTTACGGTCACGTGACCTGTTGCGAGTTTATCATTTTTTACCCATCACAAAAAGTGCACAGCGCCGCTAAAGAAGTTTTCACTTCAAAAAACATAACAGATATATCATATTTTGCGACGAAGCTCAATTATCTGAAACCACTATTCGCTAAAAATTACCAACACCAACATTAACAACCTGCTGAAGCCAGCATAAAACTCTCTATTTACAATTACAGTAGAGTCCGGTTATAACGACGCCCAAGGGACCGCTGATATTACGTCGTACTAACCGGACGTCGCACTAAACGAACTGCCAATTTTAATATATTTTTTTAATCAAAATAATTACATCATTTTCTATTTATTAATACTTTAAGCGACAATCAAAGAAAAAAAAACATTTCAACTAAAATATTTATTTACGTTAGTATTACAACACTTTGTCTTAAATGCAGAGACTTGTGTGTTTAGAAGAAGCCACTTTTGTAGGTAGGTACGCGTACTCACTCATCATCCGCAAATTACTCGACCCCGTAAAATAAAAAGTCGTAATTCTTAGGGATCTAATCAAGACGACAATCATACATCGACAATGAAAATAATAAATAAGTTTTTGTCAAACATTTCAATTTTGAGTCAACTTTTACTTTTGTTTCAACAAACAACTTATGCCTACTCAATTGAGACAATTCTTACAAGCCGAAACGTCACATGACTATTTCATCTTGCTGAGTATAGGCAAAGGGGGGAGGGAAGTTGGGTGCGCGGGACGAAGTAAGCTTCTTACCAACAATTTATTTGTAAAAACTACGTCGCTCATCGTTGTAACCGGACTTGACGGACGGATTTTGTGTCAATTTCCGTCGTTAAAAGCGGTCGGTCGTTATAAGCGGAGTCGTAATAAACTGTAGTACTTTCATAGTAGCTAGTACTAAAACCAAACAAGTGCCTATACTTACGTCGCTATAAGCGGTTGGTTGTTATATGCGGAGTCGTACTAACCGGACTCTACTGTATATGTATGTAGTTGCAATAAAATTAGAGCTCAAACTACTACGGATAAGTAGTAATAATACGGACACGTACGGATAGTCAGGAATACGCTAATTCGAACGTACACTGATCTGATATCACTATCAGAATAATATTTGAATAATTATTTAGTTATCGTGCGTCTCGCCCCCGCCAATACATTTACGGACAAGTGCGAGCGAAATGCGTTATAACAAAATGACATCATTTAAATGTCAGAATGTAAGCTTGAATTGTCCTCTAGTAGCCGTACCATGAGTTGGCATTTGACATTTAGGCTAGTGATTATATGAACTCGATCGAACCAATATTATCACTGCGAGTGAGATGGACTACCATCGAGTTCTCGCAGTCGCTAACGTAAACGTCGAGTGTTAACTCATGGTAGCCGTACCTGGGAGTTTTCAGAAAAAATGGCACCATTTACTTTTTTTCGAAAAACCATCAACTTTTGGCTTATTTAGACTCAGAATCACGAGTAGGTACTATTGAATGACCCAAAGAAAAAAAGTGTCTCCAGTTTTTCATACAAATTTTGGGTGTCAGTTTTGTAACGGTCCATACAAAATGTATGTGAAAATGCGTTACAAAACTGTCATTTTTGTTGGGACACAATTTTTTCTTTTTAAATCGTTAATCCTCGGGATTCTGAGTAGAAATGACACAAAAGTTGAAGAATTTTAGAAAAATGGTAAATGGTACACTTTTAAATGTACATGCCCACCTATGCAATACAATGCACGGTAAATTAAAAAGCACGCCAGTGCATGTCACGCTTGCACACGACCAGATAGCACATACGACATAATTGCCACAATTTTCATAAAATGGACAATTTTACAGTCTAATGGACTACGCTCATAATCGTCCTATTAAATTATTTCGCTCGTAATACCTACGTATAGTGCGTGATTAAAAGGTAATATAATGAAGCTTTTAACCTTAAGTTGAAGATGTAATCAATTGGAAAATAAAACTATAGTAGGACCATCTTGTTTGTGTATTTTTTATTGCTTGTCTGAGTTGTATAATGGCCATGCCATCATACTTATTGGTTTATAGGTATATCACAACCTATTATAAAAACATCTTGAATCTAGCCACTCAGAGATGCGTTAAAAGAAGTGTTAAAAAGCGTCACGTGCCTGACACTTTTCTGGTATGTCCCATTATTAATCTTTTAATTCCGTATCGAATGATTTTACATTACGTCACGGCGAATACATCGCGTCATCATTAATATGAATTACCTAGATCTAAAGTAACCATTAAAACTAACGACGTGATATTTTACAATTCTAACTTGACACATACCTGTATGTGGAATTCCACAAAACGATTATTTATAACGAACAGATAATAAAATAAATATTTGTGGTATTATCCCAAGACACCTATACTTTAATTGCTAAGCGGCCTGCTGGCCCTGCACAAAGGACAAAATAGACAAATGCCGTCACGATCGCATCTGACACCGACGCAGGAATGCCAGCCATTAAACCTAGTATTCTAGTATTTCTAGACATTCCCGAGCCCCAGTAGTCTTTGATCCGATAAAAAATAATAAAAAACAAACAACGGATCAACACATGCGCCGGCGACGGTTGAGAAGAGCCTGCAGGGGTGCGTAACTTTTTTTATTATGTACATAATTTCTGTAGAGAAATTACTTTCACACATGAATGCGATTTCCCGCATGACTTTTCTGTCTTAACACATATTCCCAAGTTTTTTTCATTTACATACCAGCATACTGTATCTGTATACAGTAGTTGAATAATTTAAAAAAGGTTGAAGACGTAGAGGACCTAATAAAATATACTTATAAATAAATAAGTAAGTAAATATTGGATATTATTACACAAATTGACTAAGCTTAAGAAAGCTTGTGTTGTGGGTACTCAGACAACGATATATACTCTATATACAAATAATTAAATAAGTACGTAGAAAACACCCATGACTCAGAAATAATATCCGTGCTTATCACACAAATAAATGTCCTTACCGAGATTCGACCCAGGACCAGTTCATAACCAGGGTCACTACCCGCTCGTCAAGAAAATATATGATAAAAATAATTTGATTTACTCCCAAAGTTGTAAATTCTAGGTTTCCAAAGGTTGTCGACGCCGCGCGCAGGCTAGAGGCACCTGCGCGAGCGCACGTGCCAACTGTCCCCCTCTCCCCCTACACCCCCGCCACTTCCGCTGCATCCGGGGACGTGGACGTTGACCGTTCTTGTCTTTGAAGAAAGTAGGCTGTATATTGTAGAGGGTGCGGGTGGTAGTATATTAAAATTATGTGTACGTACTTAAAGTTGTTCATGTAAATCGTTTATAGGTGTAACGATCAAATTTAAATTTTATAGCAGCCGGTTTCGGGTGATCCCATCTGGATCTAATTTATGGTATGAGTATGGTACGAGTATAATGTACGCTTCAGCAAAAAAAATATCGATACCAATATGGTCGATATTTAATAAAATAGACATACCGGTACTTGCTTTAAACTTTAAAGTCTTTAAACTGATATTGCTTATACTGACTTCCTTTTGAAGAAACTAGGCTGTATGGCCTGTATGTTATGGAGGGTGCGGGTGGTATAAAATATTATACTTACGAGTTGTTCATGTGAATCGCTTACCTATATAATAATAGTACCTACTTTATAGGTGGTGTAGGTAACGACTGAATATAAATTGTATGGCAGCCGCTTTCGACTGATCTGATCAGGACCTAACTTATAGTTTGGGATGACCCTTTTAAAGTAAAAAATGGAAATCTAAAATAATGAAATACTTAACTTCCAAACCTTTACGTTTTGTTTAAAAGTATAATAAGATTCTTTATTTACAGGAGAAATTTTGGATGAAGTAATGAAATTTCGTTTAATAGAATTTATAAAACTTTAAGAAATTCTTATATTACACTGGAATTTTATGAACAAATATTTAAAACAATACCGACCGCGACCCATCGATGCATTTGTGGCAACTAGGAAGGCTCAAAAAATCCGTAGAAAATAACTTAGGTATGTATATTGAAATCACCACTTTGGGTCCTATCCTCACGTTGGCAATTTCAATTTATCCTATGAATGGTTTGGATCCATTTCTTGTAACGGACGCTTACGGTTAAATTAATAAAAATGACAAGAAATGCATTCACCGATGGTTGTTAGGAACTGAACTTACTGAGCAACTGTCCAACCAATTCTGCATCGCCTAACGGTCGCCCCGGCCTTAAATAACATCGCCGAATCCGTTGGCCAACGGTCACCGATGACCGAACAAAAAAACTGTATCAAAACACACAATGCCAATCATTAAAAAGAGACCACTCTTTGTCTCCGAGCCAAAGAAACCCGGCTTTCCCACTCCTATACAAATGGACGTTACGATTTTGCAAAGAAACTAGAACGTTCTCACGCACGCAAAAATTTCAGCGATAGACACATGTCCAAAAACTATCGGGACATAATAGATAGAGTACAATGGAATAGATTCGCGAAAGGGATTACTAATAATGCCTTGTAAGAAAGGGGTGGAATTCTATAAGAAGGTCAGTTGGGTCACTAGCTGACCCCATCGCTCACGGTGCACTGATTTTGGGGTCTTTAAATTGGCGTAAAGGGTTGTATTGACCCCTGGGCACGGGTTGGCCGGCTACCTGGCTGACCATCCCTCCAATTAAAATGAGAACGGGAACGGCAAATCTGGAAAATCGCGATAACCTCTCGCTTTCATGTTTGATTTAGGAGATACTTTTATGGGGCTATTTGTAAACCATTACTTAAGTTTCTAGAAATTCTAGTTAGTTTACAACGTAGGTACAATTTAAATCGCATCACTTGCGAGGTAACATTCGATATTTTTCTATTACGAAATTAACGGACCAGTGGCGGCAATCCATAAACAATTCCTTATATAATATCTACTTTACTTGCCCTACCTCTACTTTAAAAGGTCCATATGATCATGCATATGATCTAGTTCTTGGGTTGTACCGTTAGAAAATGCGTTCAAGTTTTCGTCTGTATATATATTTATTGATCATGCCTGCTTTGAATGCTTTGATGCATACAATTTGGTCGCTTCTTTAACGGTATTAACGATTTTGTCAACCAGTTGCTCCATATGTGTTTCATATATTTACTTGATATAATTGTTCAGTAACGGTCACACAACAAAGGCTAAACAATATTCCTGCAATATTATTAATCAACTCGCCTTTGGCGAATCCGTTGGCCTATTGAGGCTCGGACAATGCAAAAACTAGAGCATAGAGAATTGTTTCCCATAAAATGGTAGCGAAAAGGGTGAAGATAGTACAGTCTTTGTTGGCCAGTGGGAAAATCTGCGAAGAAAGGGTATTGAATGAAATGGGTCAGTCGGCACTGTTCTTTGTGCATCGGTTATGCAAATTAGATGGTTACTGACAATAGGCTGAGATGCAGTGGACTAAGTGATGGGTACGGCGGAAGAGGAAGAGTCTGCTGTGGCTTTTTGAAATTTCGAAAACATCAAAGGGTCATTATGGGATTTTGCGCATGCTTGGGTTGTAATGATCACACGGTTTGTAGTTTGTATTTAAAATATCTTAATAATATATTAAGTAATATGGACGAAAATAAAACACAAGATTTCGTATATTGTTTTTGTGTTAGGCTCCAGGATAAAGACTTAGCATTGTTAAGGTCACAATAGGTAATAGTGCGTGTGTGTATGAGACAGGCAAATGACCACAGAGACTCTGACGGTTGTTGATTCGATGAGTTTTTTTATAAGTATAAACTATTCGTTATAATTTATAGTAATTATCGTAAAGACGACATATTGTTGATTTGTTGGACAGGGCGGAAACATGTGGTAAGGAATGGGCATCCGCTGTTCATTTTACCAATGCAATAATGTTGCATGCTGCATTGGGATAGCATCGATTACGGGATGATTAGCAAAATGGCCAGTATCTAGTAAACTAGAAGCACTTTCAACTGCAGCAACAGTAAGCAAGATGCCTTGGTAAGCCTTGCATTAGCGAGTATTGCTAAAGGGTCTCTATTGTTTCTCATAACGTTTTAAGTCATAATGTCATCATTTGGTTTTTCTCAGAAACGCGTAACATTTCAGGATTGTCATAAAACAAACCTAATCTAACCTATCTATAGGATAACCTTGCGAAAATCCTGAAAAGTTAACGGTTTCAAAATTATGACTAATGATAATCTGACAATCATTACATTATGAATTATGACTTTCAATAATTATGTTAAACAAAGGGATCCGATTGCTAAAGTTGTGGTTTTATAAATATTTGCCTTTTTCAAAATTTTTAATGGTTACGTTATGGGAATTGGTAATATTCTTTTTTTCATCATTTGTAGATTGTCTATTAGAAAGAGAGAACAATCTGTTACATAACAATAAAATATTACCAACTAGAATCTTAGAGACGTCACAGGAGACCAAAACTGGCAGCCAAACCAATCAGGTAACGGACCAATCAGGTAATAAAAAAAAACAAAAGAAAATAATTTACATATTGTGAGGCAACAAAGGCTCAAACCCTAAATACCTACGCTATAGAATTTCGAATTTAGCAAGAACCCTAAATGGCATAACAGTCCCGTGTGGTGACTGTATCTTTTTTGTTTATTGGGAGGAAAATCCGTTGTGGATACGCACCGCAGGGACAGCGCGGAGGTTATGTCGGACTTTCACCGACTAAAAAAAACCTCCCAGTTGTCACCGCATGTGTAAATTTTTTCGAGTAATTTACCTATTAGAGTCTTATTTGAATGGCACTAGTATTAAACACAGTTTCTACTTGGAAATTATGTATGTCTGTTTCGTCTGTGTCTTACGAATGAATCGTGTACAAGACCTACGAGTGAGTAATACATAAAATAGGTATTTAAAATACACAATAAGTCTTAATCTCTTTAAACTCGCCAAATTGAAATTCTTTAATTAAATGTTGATTTTTCTCTTTTAAATACCTTAAGGCGGCATGAATCATCCACAATTCGGCATTTTGGGGTAACTTCTAAGGTAGGCTTTTGGCTAGACATTAAAAAAACAAATTAAATTCGAGTTATGAACAGGGCTGCCAGATCGTAGAATTGGATACGAAATTCGTATAATCGAATTTTTTTCGTATGTATTATGTATAGTTGGTCAATCGGTACAATTGGATACGAAAAAAACACCGATGTCAAACTGCTGACAATGCTTTAAAAAATCAGTGTGCCAATACTCATACGATTTAACGGAACGGCAACTACTTAAATACACCTCAACATGGGCTATAATATAACCGCAAAATCCAAGTAGGTACGCAAATTGCGGGCATCTTTCTCTGACACTCTTATTACGCCTTCATTGGAGTAAAAGAGAAAGATCCCCGCAATTTGGGGGCTTACGGGTTTACCGCGATAACCGTAATTCGCCAGTAAAAAAAAACGATTTAAAATTATTAGTTTTTTTTTTAATTTTGTACTCGTATAATGCAATCGAATTTCATATAATTGCGGGCACTGGATCGTATAATCAAGAATTATGTACTGGCAGCCCTGGTTATGAACTGTTATAGAAATAAAAGATAGTTCCAAATTCAAAAGCGCAAAATTTGGCTTGGGTCTTACGAGGGTATAGTTCCATACTCATTTCAAGATACTTAGGTATAAAAAAATATTGAATTTAATACAGAGGGCGCTCTAGTCTAAAAAAGATAGCCCATTGAGGATTACTCCTTTGTTTGACATAATTATTGAAAGTCATAATGTAATGATTGTCAGATTATCATTAGTCATAATTCTGAAACCGTTATCTTTTCAGGATTTTCGTAGGGTTATCCTATAGATAGCATAGGTTAGGTTTGTTTTATGGAAATCCTGAAAAGTTACGCGGTTCTGAGAAAAACACAAACTCAAACTCAAAATATACTTTATTCATGTAGGCCTAGCAACAAGCTCTTATGAATCGTAATTAATCTTAATCTAATTATGAGAGCAATTTATTGATGTTAATATTATTCCATAATAACATTGGATTATTATACAGATCAAATTTAACACTAAGAATTTAACCAAATTATGACTAACGAAAATGTGGACAAACAATAAGTACATTATGACTTAAAACTTTATGGGAAATAATAGAGACCCTTGAGGATTCTCATTCTTTTTTTAAAAAAGATTACCAAGTCCATATTTATTATAAGGTCCCATTAAGCAAAATTTCGATGTAAATACATATGTATTTAAGTTTTTCCCTTAGGTATATAATTTTGTCAGTTACATAACATACCTGTCCGTTAAAGGCCAAACGAGCATGTATGAATAAACCAACGTTTTATTTAAACGCCGTACAAAGACCCATCGATTTTCTCCCCACATTTTCTTGTCAACCGATAACCGAACGAGCTTCAAAGGTGCAAAACGTTGACCTCAATAACTAAATACTACCAAAAGACAACTCAATCCAAAACCAACCTTAGCTTTTCGAAAATACATTCACAAATCGCTTGTACTTGTAGTTCAATTTCTTAACATGGATACATTCGTTTGTTTTTATCGTTGTAATTTCTCTGGTTTTTAAGGACTTTATGTCGAAGGACTAAGGTTTATTTTAGCTGGTTGGTTGGCGTGAACCGGTCTGTTATCAGGGCACGGCTTATCAGCTCGGTTCAGTTGGCAGATGCAGGATCACAATCGATTTTTAAGTTGAATTCTTTTTATGGACTGTTAACTCATTTATTTGCTTTGTAACTGTATTTTTTACAAGATCCAAATTAGCTTGTGTGCAATTTTATTAACCACTTTGTCTAATTTCTTGAAGATATCATTGCAGGCTTCATCATGCATCAGATTTTGAGTTAATGGTACATACCTAATATATCCATTTCGGTAAAAATAAAACACCTAATACCTAAGTAACAGCCGAATATACCAAATAGGATTATTGTGAAACCAAAGCACATTGTCTTTGCAGGCTTGGCCACCTCGATAGAATGGGAGAAGATAGGGCAAGAGCATACTTGGGTCGACCAACTGGACGCCGTCCTGTAGGTATCGATCGGCAGGTAGCATAACAGACTTCCGTCATCCCATGGGAAGCAAAAATCCCTCAATTAAGCAACAAAAGTTTAAGACTCATCCCCATGTTTGTCCATCTATTCTCACTAATCTCACCCTGGCCAATGGACCAACGCTTAAAAAGACAAAGAGACTATTGTTCAATGGTGTCAGGAAGCTATCACTTAACTTACTTATTACAGGCAGCCGCTAACAAAACAAATAAGCATCAATGCAGGTAACTTCTACAGTCGCTCACGGTTGTAATGCGTTTCTTGACTGCAAATCAAAATTTGTAAGTTTAAGAGATCTGCATATTTCCGCATATAACCGGTTTTGGACCGGTTTTCGGTAACCGCCGTCTGATAATGCGTTGTTTATGGTAATTTGGCCTTTTTATTGTTTTTTTTTGCTCGTGGGGGATGCTGTTCGCGCTGGGATTAGTGGTCGTGTTTTGAGACTATAATAATAGAAGTTTATGATACTCGCTATTTGGGATCTTATCTTAAATGGTATCTCAGATGTATTTTGGGATTGATTATTAAATATCACATTAAAATAGAAACACTTCTGTTTCCTTATAAAACTTTTTTGGTTTAACAACAAAGAACGCAATTGCAAACCCTTCGTAATACTTATGCCCATTTCTCAAATTCTTACTCAAAAGTCACGTTTAAGAAAATTATATTTTAGTTTATTACAAAAAAGGTGTTGTGTATAGTTAATAGTGTTGAGTTCTAGGCATATAGGAGGGAGATTTCCAGTTTTAGAATCTCTAATATTATACCCTATTTCTGTGACGTTTACTTTTAAAGACACTTTATGCAAAAATTTCCATCACACGGAACGAATCGGATAATTCTCAAATGTTTTATAGATTAACTTTCTAGAATTAAAAATTCATTCTTGTAAATATTTCAGACACTCTGGAGAACTTAAGTAACTTTTTAAGAACTTCATTTATATAACTTCAGATGTTTTCATAAACGAGAGAAACAAAATAAGTTAAACATTGGTTTTGACACTTAATTATTAGGTACATATTGTAACTGTGGACCATAGTTGCAATATTAGACTAGACTAGAAGTACGTAACCGAATTTCTCCAAAATCTGTTTACACCTAAGACGGCCGGATTTAACCCTCTCCTAGTCACTCGACCATCAATCACGTCTTCTATTATCTATTCCCCGTTTATGCAAATATGAGCAATTAAAAATTCGCAGGTAACGGGTTGCGAATCCTTTTCTTCTGGTCCCTATTATTGGACAGCAGCTGGACGACGATGGTCGTTGGATAGTGCAGATTCAAACACATTATTTAATATAATAACTCATAGAATTACTTATATTAATATGATTAGATGACGCTTATTAAAACGGATGTCATAAACCAACAGAGATTCTTTAAAACTAAGTATAATGTGAGAAAACTCTCTCAATGTGTCGTTTCTCATGAAGTTAGACGAAATATCTGAGCATTGGAATAAAAATTAACTCGTAAGGGCTGCCGACCTTTGAAAATCCTCCGATTCTTGATGAATCCCATATCACAACGCCAAAGAAAGACGCGTGGTCTAATGGGCGCGTGGAAATAGCCGAAATAGGAGAATGTGGAATGCGATTGGAGAGAAGAAGTCCACTCGGATGCAAAAGCTAGTTTTTGTCTTTATAAGTGTGCCACATATCCAAAAAAAGTTGCTTGTTGGAATGAAAGATGAAAGAAGCAAGACAAAAGCACTAATTTTAGTTATATAGATCATTCTATTAAATTAGCTTTAGTACCTACAGACCCTAGAACAATACAAAAAGAGACCGACTACCGTTCTAGATAATAGATAATTAAATTGCAGGCTACCTAATGAAAGTACACAATTGACACACTCACTCGCGTATCTAGAAAATGAAGAAAATCAACCATTAAATCGATTTCTGCCCGTAAAATTGCGATGAAGATGTCATCAGTTATGAAGCTATGGCTCAAGTTACTAGTATTGTCTATCATCACTTCTACAGTGTCTTGTCTTTACATAATACCAGCTAAAGCCACCACTAAGTGGCTTAATATGATTAAAAACCAAGATTACTCCGAAGAAAACGATGCACAGTTTCTAGATATACCCGGAGTTGAGTATCCAGTGCTTAAAACTTTTAAGCAAAAGAGATTTAAAGTTGTGAGAAACATGGAAAAGAAAACGATGGAGTTAATACCACAAAAAATCAAAGATGAATGGGATATAAATGACAACGATCATGTGAAATGATTACAAGGGCCATAAGGCTGCAGAAATCACCCACTTCTCTCCTCAGTTCCTCAGTCGC